>NC_086105.1:73684750-73957250 GCF_963921235.1 Mobula hypostoma
CAAGGATTCTTCATCTCATGTTCTTGATATTTATTGCTTATTTTGTTTATTATTATTATTTCCTCTTTTTGCATTTGCAGTTTGTTGTGTTCTGCACTCTGGTTGAACACCCTATTTTGGGAATCTTTCATTGATTCTGTTAAGCCTGATTTATACTTCTGCGTCAACGCAACGCCGTAAATACTGCGTCGCCGCAAACCCTACGCAGAGCCGACGCGGATCCCTACACCAGAGCCTGACACCCACCTCTTCCAAAATGTAATTTGTGCGTCGCAGCAACGCAGAACACAACAACTGTGATTGGTCCACTTGGTAGCATTGCATTTCATCCTACGCCGCAATAACTTCCCACTGGGCAACTGAAGGGCAAGGAAGGAACTCTGGCTGCAATGTTTTCCATAAAGCTTTACAAACCTCCGAAATTATGGAGGGAACATTTCACTTCTACGAAAAAAGACACTCGCTTCTTGTTTACCCCGAGGAAGACTGCTATGACCATGAAGCCTTGAACGGGTAGCTGTGTGCACATGCGCGACATGCACAAATTGCAGAGTGACACAGTCACACCAACACACAAGTATAAATGCTCACAACATGCGTAAGTCACTTGCGTAGGTTACGGCGTTGAGTTAACGCAGAAGTATAAATCAGGCTTTATGGTTAAAATTCCATAGGTTTGTTGAGTATGGCCACAAGGGTTGTATATGGTAACATATATAGTACCATAAGACCATAAGATATGGCCAGATTAGGCAGTTTGGCCCACCAAGTCTGTTTGGCCATTTCATCATGGCTGATCCTTTTTCCTCTCAGCTCCAATCTTCTCCCTTCTACCCATATCTCTTCATGCCCTGACTATTCAAGAATATTTCAAACTTTTCCTTAAATATGCCAATAACTTGGCCTCAACAGCTGTCCATGGCATCAAAATCCACAAATTCACTATTCTCTGGCTAAAGATATTGCTCCTCATCTCTGTCTAAATGGATGTTCCTCTATTCTGAGGCTGTGTTCTCTGGTCTTAAGACTCTCCCAGAGCAGGAAACATCTTCTCCACATACACTCTGTTGAGGCCGTTCACAATTCAATAGGTTTCAATGAGATCCCCCTTCATTCTTCTGAATTCTAAGCCAAGAGCCATCAAACGCTCCTCATATGATAAGCCTTTCAATACAAGAATCATTATCGTGAATTTCCTTTGAACCCTCTCCAAAGCAGCAAATCCTTTCTTCAATAAGGGGACCAAAACTGCTCACGATACTCCAAGTGAGGCTTCATCAATGCCTTATAAAGCCTCAACATTACATCCTTTCATTTATATTCTTGTCCTCTTGAAATGAATGTTAACATCACATTTGTTTTCATCATCACTGATTCAAATTAAATTGCAAATTAACCTTTAGGGAATCTTGCACAAGGACTCCCAAGTCCCTTTGTGCCTTAGAATTTTGAATTTTCTCAACATTTAGAAAAGAGTCAGTGCTTTTACTTTTTCTACCAAAGTGCATGACCATACACTTCCCAATACTGTATTCCATCTGCCACTTCTTTGTCTGTTCTCCTAATCTATCCAAGTCCTTCTATGGCCTCTCAGCTACCTCAACTCTATGTACCTCTCCACCTATCTTCACATCGATCACAAACTTTGCAACAAAGCTATCAATTCTGTCATTCAAATCATTAACAAATAATGTAAAAAGAAATGGTCCCTGTGGAACATCACTAGTCATTGGCTGCGAACCAGAAAAAGCTCCCTTTATTCCCACTCTTAAACTCCTGCCAATGTTCTATGCTCCATGCTAATATCTTTCCTGTAGTACCTTGTTAAACAGCATAATGTGTGGCACCTTGTCAAAGGCTTTCTGAAAGTCCAAGTACACAGCATCCACCAATTCTCCTTTCTTTATCCTGCTTGTTATTTCTTCAAAGAATTCCAACACATTTGTCAGGCAATATTTTCCATTAATGAAACTATGCTGACTTTGGCCTATTTTATTATATGCCTTCAAGTACCCCAAAACCACATCCTTTAACGAAATGCTCAACTCATTTTCCGAACCATCAAATCAGACTAACTGGTCTATCATATCCTTTCTTCTGCCTCTCTCCGTTCTTGGAGTGACATTTGCAATTTTCCAGTGCTCCAGAACCATGCCAAAATCCATTGATTCTTGAAAGATCATTACTTATGCCTTCACAATCTCTTCAGCTACCTCTCTCAGAATCCTGGGGTGTAGACCATCTGGTCCAGGTGAGTGATTTACCTTCAGATCTTTCAGTTTCCTAAGAACCTTCTCCATGGTAATGGCAACTTCACTCACTTTTGATCCCTAACACTCTCATATTTTCAATATACTGCTAGTGTCTTTCACAGTGAAGAATGATGCGAAATGCTTATTTAGTTCAGCTACTGTCTTCTTGTCCCCATTACTACCTTTCCAGCATCATTTTCCAGGAGTCTGATATAGTCATAGTCATAGTCATAGTCATACTTTATTAATCCTGGGGGAAATTGGTTTTCGTTACAGTTGCTCCATAAATAATAAATAATAATAGAACCATATATAGTTAAATAGTAATATGTAAATTATGCCAGTAACTTATGAAATAAGTCCAGGACCAGCCTATTGACTCAGGGTGTCTGACCCTCCAAGGGAGGAGTTGTAAAGTTTGATGGCCACAGGCAGGAATGACTTCCTATGGCGCTCAGTGCTGCATCTCGGTGGAATGAGTCTCTGGCTGAATGTACTCCTGTGCCCAACCAGTACATTATGTAGTGGATGGGAGACATTGACCAAGATGGCATGCAACTTAGACAGCATCCTCTTTTCAGACGCCACTATGAGAGAGTCCAGTTCCATCCCCACAACATCACTGGCCTTACGAATGAGTTTGTTGATTCTGTTGGTGTCTGCTACCCTCAGCCTGCTGCCCCAGCACACAACAGCAAACATGATAGCACTCAGTCTCCTCTGGAAATAGAGACGGCTCTGACCCTTCTTGTAGACAGCCTCAGTGTTCTTTGACCAGTCCAGTATATTGTCAATTCGTATCCCCAAGTATTTGTAATCCTCCACCATGTCCACACTGACCCCCTGGATGGAAACAGGGGTCACCGGTACCTTAGCTCTCCTCAGGTCTACCACCAGCTCCTTAGTCTTTTTCACATTAAGCTGCAGATAATTCTGCTCACGCCATGTGACAAAGTTTCCTACTGTAGCCCTGTACTCAGCCTCATCTCCCTTGCTGATGCATCCAACTATGGCAGAGTCATCCGAAAACTTCTGAAGATGACAAAACTCTGTGCAGTAGTTGAAGTCCAAGGTGTAAATGGTGAAGAGAAAGGGAGACAAGACAATCCCCTGTGGAGCCCCAGTGCTGCTGATCACTCTGTCGGACACACAGTATTGCAAGCACACGTACTGTGGTCTGCCAGTCAGGTAATCAAGAATCCATAATACCCAGGAAGCATCCACCTGCATCACTGTCAGCATCTCCCCCAGCAGAGCAGGGCGGATGGTGTTGAACGCACTGGAGAAGTCAAAAAACATGACATCTATTCTCGCATCTCTTTTGCATTTTATATATCCGAAGAAACTTTTGATATAGTCTTGAATATTATTGACTGGCTTACCTTCATATTCCATCTTTTCTCCTTTATGACAATTTTTATCTGCCTTCTGTTTTCAAAAGCTTCCAAATCCTCTAATTTTCCACTATTTTTTGCTTTAATATAGGCCCTCTTTTTTGTTTTTATGTTGGGTTTGACTTCTCTTGTCCACCACAGTTGCATCATCTTGTCTTCAGACTACTTCTTCCTTGAGATATATCTATCCTCTGCCTTCCGAATTGCTCCCCGAAACTCCAACCATTGCTGTTCTCTATCATCCCTGCCAGTGTCCCCTTCCAATCGATTCTGGCCAACTCCTCTCTCATGCCTCTGTAATTCCTTTTACTCCACCATAATAGAAACATAGAAACATAGAAAATAGGTGCAGGAGTAGGCCATTCGGCCCTTCGAGACTGCACCGCCATTCAGCATAATCATGGCCGATCATCCAACTCAGAACCCTGTACCTGCCTTCTCTGCATACCCCCGATCCCTTTAGCCTCAAAGGCCATATCTAACTCCCTCTTAAATATAGCCAATGAACTGGCCTCAACTGATTCCTGTGGCAGAGAATTCCACAGATTCACCATTTTCTGTGTGATGAAGTTTTTCCTCATCTCGGTCCTAAAAGGTTTCCCCTTCATCCTCAAACTGTGACCCCTCGTTCTGAACTTCCCCAACATTGGGAACAATCTTCCTACGTCTAGCCTGTCCAATCCCTTCAGAATTTTATACGTTTCAATAAGATCCCCCCTCAATCTTCTAAATTCCAGAGAGTATAAGCCTAGTCGATCTGGCCTTTCATCATATGAAAGTCCTGCCATCCCAGGAATCAATCTGGTGAAATTTCTTTGTACTCCCTCTATGGCAAGAATGTCTTTCCTCAGATTAGGGAACCAAAACTGCACACAATACTCCAGGTGTGTTCTCACCAAGGTCTTGTACAACTGCAGTAGTACCTCCCTGCTCCTGTACTCGAATCCTCTCGCTATAAATGCCAGCATACCATTCGCCTTTTTGACTGCCTGCTGTACCTGCATGCCCACTTTCAATGACTGGTGTATAATGACACCCAGGTCTCGTTGCACCTCGCCTTTTCCTAATCGGCCACCATTCAGATAATAATCTGTTCTCCTGTTCTTGCCACCAAAGTGGATAACTTCACATTTATCCACATTAAATTGCATCTGCCATGAATTTGCCCACTCACCTAACCTATCCAAGTCACGCAGCATCCTCTAAACATCCTCCCTACAGCTAACACTGCCACCCAGCTTTGTGTCATCCGCAAACTTGGAGATGCTGTATTTAATTCCCTCGTCTAAGTCATTAATATATATTGTAAACAACTGGGGTCCCAGCACTGAGCCTTGCGGTACCCCACTAGTCACTGCCTGCCATTCTGAAAAGGTCCTGTTTATTCCCACTCTTTGCTTCCTGTCTGCCAACCAATTCTCTATCCACATCAATACCATACCCCCAATACCGTGTGCTTTAAGTTTGCACACTAATCTCCTGTGTAGGACCTTGTCAAAAGCATTTTGAAAATCCAAATATACCACATCCACTGGTTCTCCCCTATCCACTCTACTAATTACATCCTCAAAAAATTCTATGAGGTTCGTCAGACATGATTTTCCTTTCACAAATCCATGCTGACTTTGTCCGATGATTTCACCGCTTTCCAAATGTGCTGTTATCACATCTTTGATAACTGACTCTAGCATTTTCCCCACCACCGATGTTAGGCTTACAGGTCTATAATTCCTCGGTTTCTCTCTCCCTCCTTTTTCAAAAAGCGGGGTTACATTAGCCACCCTCCAATCCTCAGGAACTAATCCAGAATCTAAAGATTTTTGAAAAATTATCACTAATGCATCCACTATTTCTTGGGCTACTTCCTTAAGCACTCTGGGATGTAGGCCATCTGGCCCTGGGGATTTATCTGCCTTTAATCCCTTCAATTTACCTAACACCACTTCCCTACTAACATGTATTTCCCTCAGTTCCTCCATCTCACTAGACCCTTGGTCCCCTACTATTTCCGGAAGATTATTTATGTCCTCCTTAGTGAAGACAAACTAGTTATTCAATTGGTTTGCCATGTCCTTGTTCCCCATGATCAATTCACCTATTTCTGTCTGCAGGGGACCTACATTTGTCTGAACCAATCTTTTTCTTTTCACATATCTATAAAAGCTTTAACAGTCAGTTTTTATGTTCCCTGCCAGCTTTCACTCATAACCTTTTTTCCCTTTCCTAATTAAGCCCTTTGTCCTCCTCTGCTGGACTCTGAATTTCTCCCAGTCCTCAGGTGTGTCGCTTTTTCTGCCTAATTTGTATGTTTCTTCTTTGGAATTGATACTACCCTAATTTCCCTTGTCAGCCATGGGTGCACTACCTTCCCTGGTTTATTCTTTTGCCAAACTGGGATGAACAATTGTTGTAGTTCATCCATGCAATCTTTAAATGCTTGCCATTGCATATCCACCCTCAACCCTTTAAGTATCATTTGCCAGTCTATCTTAGCTAATTCACGTCTCATACCTTCAAAGTTACCCTTCTTTAAGTTCAGAACCTTTGTTACTGAATTAACTATATCACTCTCCATCTTAATGAAGAATTCCACCATTCCACTATGGTCACTCTTACCCAAGGGGCCTCACACGACAAGATTGCTAACTAACCCTTCTTCATCGCTCAATACCCAGTCTAGAATGGCCTGCTCTCCAGTTGGTTCCTCGACATCTTGGTTCAGAAAACTATCCCGCATACATTCCAAGAAATCCTCTTCCTCAGCACCCTTACCAATTTGGTTCACCCAATCTATATGTAGATTGAAGTCACCCATTATAACTGCTGTTCCTTTATTGCACGCATTTCTAATTTCCTGTTTAATGCCATCCCCAACCTCACTACTACTGTTAGGTGGCCTGTACACAACTCCCACCAGTGTTTTCTGCCCCTTAGTGTTATGCAGCTCTACCCATATCGATTCCACATCCTCCTGGCTAATGTCCTTCCTTCCTATTGCGTTAATCTCCTCTCTAACTAGCAATACCACCCCACCTCCTTTTCTTTCACGTCTATCTCTCCTGAATATTGAATATCCCTGAATATTGAGCTCCTATCCTTGGTCACCCCGGAGCCATGTCTCTGTGATCCCAACCATATCATATTCACTAATAACTATCTGCAATTCAATTCATCCACCTTGTTACGAATGCTCCTTGCGTTGACACACAAAGCCTTCAGGCTTGCTTTTACAACACTCTTAGCCCTTATACAATTATGTTGAAAAGTGACCCTTTTTGGTCTTTGCCCTGGATTCGCCAGCCTGCCACTTTTACTTTTCACCTTTCTACTTTTTGCTTCTACCCTTATTTAACACCCCTCTGTCTCTCTGCACTGGTTCCCATCCCCCTGCCACGTCAGTTTAAATCCTCCTGAACAACAGTAGCAAACGCTCCCCCTAGGACTTTGGTTCCAGTCCAGCCCAGGTGCAGACCGTCCTGCTTGTACCAGTCCCACCTCCTCCAGAACTGGTTCCAATGCCCCAGAAATTTGAAGCCCTCCCCCTTGCACCATTTTTCAAGCCACGTATTCATCTGAAATATCCTCCTATTTCTACTCTGACTAGCACGTGGCACTGGTAGTAATCCAGAGATTATTACCTTTGTGGTCCTACTTTTTAGTTTATCTCCTAACTCCCTAAATTCACCTTGTAGGACCTCATCCTGTTTTTTACCTTATCATTGGTACCTATGTGCACCATGACCATTGTCTGTTCACCCTCCCACTCCAGAATGTCCTGCAGCCGCTCAGATGCATCCTTGACCCTTGCACCAGGGAGGCCACATACACTCCTGGAGTCTTGTTTGAGGCCGGAGAAATGCCTATCTATCCCCCTTACAATCGAATCCCCTATCACTATAGCTCTCCCACTCCTTTTCCTTCCCTCCTGTGCTGCAGAGCCACCCATGGTGCCATGAACTCGGCTGCTGCTGCCTTCCCCTGATGAGACATCTCCCCCAACGGTATCCAAAACAGTATATCCGTTTAGGAGGGAGATGACCTCAGGGGACTCCTGCACTACCTGCCTACTGCTACGCTGTTTAGTGGCCACCCTTTCCCTTTCTGCCTGTGTAGCCTTTACCTGCAGTGTGGCCAACTCACTGAATGTGTTAGTCACGACTTTCTCAGCATCGCGGATGCTCCAGTATGAATCCAGTCGCAGCTCCAACTGCTCAATGCGGTCTGCCAGAAGCTGCAGCTGGACACATTTCCCGCACACATAGTCGTCAGGGACACTGGAAGTATCCCTGATTTCCACACGCTGCAGGATGAACAAACCACGGGGCCAATCTCAGCTGTCATGACCTACCCAATACGCTACAGCCTCGCCGCCTTCCTTGCTTCAAATAAAATACCGCAGCAGATCGTTCTCCTTTTAAAGGAACTTACCCGGCCTTAACTCACTTGGATACTGATACAACTGACTTCAGCTTCTCTTTCTCAAACTGCAGGGTGAAGTCTATCATATCATGATCACTGGACCCTCAGGGTTCCTTTACTTTAAGCTCTTTAATCAATTCCAGTTCATTGCACAACACCTAATCTAGATAGCTGATCCCCTCGTGTGCTTTACTATGTGCTGCTCTAAAAGCAATCTCACAGGCACTCACAAAATCAACATCTTACCGTGGCTGAGAAGAGCACCTCATCTCCCACTGGCTCTAACACCATGGAGAACAGCAGCAACAGAAAATGCTGGATACACTCAGCAGGTTAGGGAGCCTCGATGGCAAGAGAAACAGAGCTAATGTTTTGGAGCTCATCGCTTCAAGCCGGAGTTCTTTATTGTGGGTACTGCTGGAAATGACTGTGATTTTTCACCCAAATCTCTGCCCCTTCCACCCTTCCATGTATGCGGCCTGAGTATGCAACCCTCAAACCTCCACGTACCATGAGGAATGGCATCAAAGGCACAAAAGACAGAGAAAAGATAAACAAATACTAAAAAAGGGGGGGAGAGAGGGAGAGAGCAAATTATTTCTGCCACTCATAGGAACAAATACACATATAAATGTTTGCCTTTTCATTAAGTACACCTGTACACTTGCTCGTTAATGAGACAATCGGGTGGCAGCAACTCAATGCATAAAAGCATGCTGACATGGCCAAGAGGTTCAGTTGTTGATCAGACCAAACATCAGAATGGGAAAGAAAAGTGATCTAAGTGACTTTGACCATGGAATGATTGTTGGTGCCAGACAGGGTGGTCTGAGTATCTCAGAAACTGATGAACTTTTGGGATTTTCACACACAACAGTCTCCAGAGTTTACAGAAAAAAGGTGTGAAAAAACATCTGTAGTCCTGTGGGTGAAAGCACCACCTTTTTAATGAGAGAGGTTAGAGGAGAATGGCCAGACTGGTTACAACAGTGGTGTGCAGAAATGCATCTCTGAACACACAGCACATTGACCCTTGAAGTGGATGGGCTACAGCAGGAGAAAACCACAAACATACACTCAGTGGCCACTTAGGTACAGCAGGAGCCCAATAAAGTGGCCACTGTGTGTACAACTAAACAAAACTCTGTTTCTCTGGAGCCAATATAATATCTAATTAACATTACTTAAATTAATAGTATTAACATTAACAATAATATTAACAGGTAGATAAGGATAATTACAATTCAAAATGATTAACTTATTGAATTTAGTAATATCAATGGGTTTGGGTGTTATATGTCCTTCCGGGCACTCCTACATTTAACAATCCTTTGTTTCACTGAGAGGGTGTCCATAAGTTGGGTATTCTTAATAAGGGAATGCTTTCTGCAGATTTGAAAGCAAGACCAAATTTGCAGCTGCTGGAAATCAAAGCAACACACACAAAATACTGGAAGAACTCAGCAGGCAAGGCAGAATTTACGGAAAAGAGTAAACAGTCGACGTTTCAGGCTAAGACCCTTCACCAGTCCCGATGCTGCCTGGCCTGCAGAGTTCCTCCAGCAGTTTGTGTGTGCTCTCTACCAACGTGTTCAGACTCTGCCCAGGAGCCAGTGCGTGCACATCTAATGTATTAGATACAGAATGGAAGCAACTCCCTGCCAAGGTGTTCACATGAATCATATGTTACTCTCAATATTTGTTCTCTCTACATTCTCATCTACTTCACCTTGCCCCACCAGATTCTACCAGCCTCAAGACATGGAAATTAACCGACACATCTGCACATCTTTGAGATGTGGGAGGATAGCAGAGCAACCCAAGGAAGTCCGCAAAGTCACATAATAGCTAAGGTCAGGGCTGAACCTGTGAGACAGCATGTTTTCTAACTGCAGTGTAGCAAAAGGGAATCAGACACTGGAGCAGAACTTGATCATTCGGCCCATCCGGTTTGCTTCACCATTCCAACATTGTTAATTATTATCCCTTCAGCCCCATTCTCCTGCCTTCTCTCCGTAACCTTTGACACCTCAGGAACCTATCTACCTCCACTTTAAATATACCCAATGACCTGGTCTCCACAGCCATCTATGGTAATGAATTTCACAGATTCATCACCCTCTGGTTAATTAAATTCCACCTCTTCTCTATTCAAAAGGAACATCCTTCTGTTCTGCGACTGTGCCTTCTGGTCCCACAATGCCTCATCCATAGAACCATAGAACATTACAGCACAGAAACAGGCCTTTTGGCCCTTCTTGGCTGTGCCGAGCCATTTTCTGCCTAGTCCCTCTGACCTGCACCTGGACCATATCCTTCCATACACCTCTCATCCATGTACTTATCCAAGGTTTTCTTAAATGTTAAAAGTGAGCCGACATTTACCACTTCATCTGGCAGCTCATTCCACACTCCCACCACTCTCTGTGTGAAGAAGCCCCCACTAATATTCCCTTTAAACTTTTCCCCCTTCACCCTTAACCCATGTCCTCTGTTTTTTTTCTTCCCTAGCCTCAGTGGAAAAAGCCTGCTTGCATTCACTCTATCTATACCCATCATAATCTTATATACCTCTATCAAATCTCCCCTCATTCTTCTACGCTCCAGGGAATAAAGTCCTAACCTACTCAACCTTTCTCTGTAACTCAGTTTCTCAAGTCCCAGCAACATCCTTGTAAACCTTGTCTGCACTCTTTCAACCTTATTAATATCCTTCCTGTAATTTGGTGACCAAAACTGCACACATTACTCCAAATTTGGCCTCATCAATGCCTTATACAGCCTCATTATAACATTCCAACTCATACTCAATACTTTGATTTATAAAGGCCAATGTACCAAAAGCTCTATTTACGACCCTATCTACCTGTGACACCACTCTTAGGAAATTTTTATCTGTATTCCTAGATCCCCCTGTTCTACTGCACTCCTCAGTGTCCTACCGTTTACCTTGTATGTTCTACCTTGGTTTGTCCTTCCAAAGTGCAATACCTCACAATTGACTGTATTAAACTCCATCTGCCATTTCTCAGCCCATTTTTCCAGCTGGTCCAAATCCCTCTACAAGCTTTGAAAACCTTCCTCACTGTCCACTACACCTCCAATCTTTGTATCATCAGCAAATTTGCTGATCCAGTTTACCACATTATCATCCAGATCATTGATATAGATGACAAATAACAATGGACCCACACCATTGGTCACAGGCCTCTACTCAGAGAAGCAATCCTCCACTACCACTCTCTGGCTTCTTCCATTGAGCCAATGTCTAATCCAATTTACTACCTCACCATGTATACCTAGTGTCTGAAATTTCCTAACTAATCACCATTGCGGGACCTTGTCAAAGGCCTTGCTGAAGTCCATGTAGACAATATCCACTGCCTTCCCTTCATCCACTTTCCTGGTAACCTCCTCGCAAAACACTAATAGATTGGTTAAACATGACCTACCACGCACAAAGCCATGTTGGCTCTCCCTAATAAGTCCCTGTCTATCCAAATACTTGTAGATCTTATCTCTTAGTACTCCTTCCAATAGTTTACATACTACCGATGTCAAACTTACCGGCGTATAATTTCCTGGATTACTTTTAGAGCCTTTTTTAAACAATGGAACAAAATGAGCTATCCTCCAATCCTCTAGCACCTCACCCGTAGATACCAATATTTTAAATATATCTGCCAGGGCCCCTGCAATTTCAACACTAGTATCCTTTAAGGTCCGAGGGAATACACTGTCAGGTCTTGGGGATTTATCTACTCCGATTTGCCTCAAGATAGCAAGCACCTCCTCCTCTTCAATCTGTATAGGTTCCACAACCTCACTATTTGTTTGCCTTATTTCCATAGACTCCATGCCAGTTTCCTTAGTAAATACAGATGCAAAAAAAACATTTAAGATCTCCCCCATTTCTTTTGGTTCCCTACATGGCTGACCACTCTGATCTTCAAGAGGACCAATTTTATCCCTTGCTATCCTTTTGCTCTTAATATACCTGTAGAAGCTCTTTGGATTATCCTTCACCTTGACTGGCAACGTGACCTCATGTCTTTTAGCCCTCCTGATTTCTTTCTTAAGTTTTTTTTGCACTTTTTATACTCCTCAAGCACCTTATTTGCTCTCTGTTTCCTATACATGTCATACATCTTTCTCTTCTTCTTTATCAGAGTTCCAATATCCCATGAGAACCAAGTTTCCTTATTCTGATTCACTTTGCCTTTAATCCTGACAGGAACATACAAACTCTGCACTCTCAAAATTTCTCCTTTGAAGGCCTCCTACTTACCAATCACATCCTTGCCAGAGAACAACCTGTCCCAATCCATGCTTTTTAGAACCTTTCTTATTTCTTTAAATTTGGCCTTTTTCCAGTTTAGAACCTCAACCCGAGGACCAGAACTATCTTTATCCATGATCAAGTTGAAACTAATGGTGTTATGATCACTGGAACCAAAGTATTCCCTTTCACACACTTCCATCACCTGTCCTAACTCATTTCCTAATAGGAGATCTAATATTGCATCCTCTATAGTTGGTACCTCTATATATTGATTTAGAAAACTTTCCTGAACACATTTTACAAACTCTAACCTGTCTAGACCTTTAACAGTATGGGAGTCCCAATCAATACGTGGAAAATTAAAATCCCCTACTATCACAACTTTGTTTCCTGCGGTTGTCTGCTATCTCTCTGCAGATTTACTCCTCCAATTCTCCGAGACTATTGGGTGGTCTATAATACAACCCCATTAATGTGGTCTTGCATTTCCTGTTTCTCAGCTCCACCCATATGGCCTCGGTAGACAAGCCCTCTAATCTGTCCTGCCTGAGCACTGCTGTAACATTTTCCCTGACTAGCAATGCCACCCACCCCCCCCCCCACCTTCATTCCTCTGCCTCTATCACGTCTGAAACATCAGAACTCTGGAACATTAAGCCACCAGTCCTGCCCCTCCTGTAGCCAAGTTTCACTAATGGCTACAATGTTGTAATTCCATGTGTCAATCCACGCCCTCAGCTCGTCAGCCTTCCCCACAATACTCCTTGCATTGAAATAGACTCACCTCAGGAGATTTTTACCACCACACACAGCCCTTCTATTTGTGACTTTGCATGAACTTTTAACATCATTTATTTTCACCCCCACTCCACTATCTGCTCTGGCACTCTGGTTCCCATCCCCCTGCAAATCTAGTTTAAACCCTCCCGAATATCACTAACAAATCTTCCTGAAAGGATATTGGTCCCCTTGTAGTTCAGGTGTAACCCGTCTCTCTTGTACAGGTCCCACCTGTCCCAGAAGAAGTCCTAATGATCCTGAATTCTGAAACCCTGCCCCCTACACCAGTTCCTCAGCCACGTGTTCATCCGCCAGAGCATCCTATTCCTACCCTCACTGGCACGTGGCACAGGTAGCAGTCCTGAGATTACCACCCTCGAGGTCTTGCTTTTTAACTTCCTACCAAGCTCTCTATACTCACTTTTCAGGACCTCCTCACTCTTTCTTCCTATGTCATTGGTACCGATGTGCACCATGACATCTGGTTGATCACCCTCCCACTTCAGAATGCTGTGCAGGTGATCAGAGACATCCCTGACCCTGGCACCCAGGAGGCAACAAACCATCCGAGAGTCTGTCACAACCATAGAACCTCCTGTCTGTACCTCTAACTATCGAGTCCCCTATCACTACCACTCTCCTCTTCTTCCACACTCCCTTCTGCACTGCAGAACCAGACTCAGTGCCAGAGATCCGACTGCTGCAGCTTGTCCCAGGTAAGTCATCCCCCCCAACAATATCCAAATCGGTATACTTGTTGTTGAGGGGAATGGCCACAGATGAATCCTGCTCTGCCTGTCCTTTCCCCTTCCCTCGCCTGACGGTAACCCAATTACCTGTGCGCTGCTCCTTTGGTGTAACTACCTGCCCTGAAGCTACTACCTATAAACTCCTCATCCTCCCGAATGATCCGGAGGTCATCCAGCTCCTGCTCCAGTTCCCTAATGTGGTTTGTTAGGAGCTGCAGCTGGATGCAAGAAGTGTCGTTGTCAGGGACACCGGAGGTCTCCCTGACTTCCCACGTCCTGCAAGAGAAGCATTCCAACATCCTGTCTGGCATTCTCTCTACTCTGAACAAACAAAACAAAACTTACCGGAACCTACCCTCGCCTCTGCCTGTTCACGCCAAAGCCTGTTGAGCCGAAGCCATCCCACTCTGCTCCCTCTCACTCTGCTGCCCACTGTATATGATGATCTTTGTTTTTAAACCTTTGGTGCTCTACATCATGCGCCTGCGCAGTCTAGCCTCTTTTCCCTGAGCAGTGCAAAAAAAAAAGACCTATCTCTGAGATTCCTTTACTCCTTCACTCCCAGCCTCTTGCTCCAATTTTAAAAATCTTGGAAAATATCCCAAATTTCACCACTATCTTCCCAGGGCAGCTTGGCCTGGACAGCTAATAAAAGCATTATGGGCAGTGTTATTAAAGAAATCAGAAATAAATGTATATACAACCAATTACAGTATTCAGTTCAAAATACAACAACAATCCCCACTGAATTCTAACCTGCAACAAAATATTAATGCCTATTGTGTTGGAATTTCATTAAAAGCTTGTTAACCAAAAGCCAGCAATACATTTGCATGTTGTTTTTTGCCAGAGTGTTCTCCTCTGCACAAGAGAGTCCTGGAAATGACACAGGTTTACACAATGGGGCAAGCCATGCCTGGAGGGTTGTGTCCTTCTGCAACGTTAAATAAAGGACCCGGTCTTACCCTGACTTCCAGCTGGGAAGGTTGAGGTGAGCAAACTTTTCCTGGTAGGTTTTCCTTGGTCACTCTCATATCACTTCACTTAGTGCTGATGCTACCGGATCACACCGCCTTTTTCAGGGTCAATACAAAGATTGTATTTATTGGATCTCACATTCAGAAAGAATGTCACTTGTATTCCTTTTCTTCATGATTCCAGCATTCAGAAATGAAAACAATGCTTTTAGAAGGCTACAGCTTGAGCTTCCCTTTTAGGCAACATTCAGCCCTGGATGAGAACCTTCAAGGATTCAAGAAAATTTCCAGTTTTGATTAAGGGCACATTTAAAATATGCAATATTAGCATCAGTGGGAGAGCATTTTGCAGATTGTGATCATAATTCTATTTCCTTTACAATAGCATTGGAGAGAGAGAAGAACAGATAAGTTAGAAAAGTAGGCATAGGACAATTCATTTGGAGTACAGGACATCTCAAAGAGAATAGGATAACAACCCCTGTCCACAAAAGGAGCTTCAAGGTTTGATAATTCCTGCTCTTATTTACTAGCCAATACCTCCTGCTAAATATTGTGTGTTTGAGGTCTATAAAGGTATGGTGCTTCCTATGGTTGAATTGTGTTCTAATTATATTTTAGCTCTCACACAAAGAATAGCTACTCTTGTATGAAAATCTGAGAAAACAAACCTGTTGGGGAATTGTGTCAGAGAAGCATCTAAGTAGTAGAAGAAAATATGGTGGTCGTAGTGCTATGGGTTCTGATCTGGATCAGGAACTTTCAGTGAGTGGACTTGGTATTGGGAGTTTTTATTTGGAGTCTCCCCAGCAGTTAGGTGAGAGAAGCTATTGGACACAAGAAGAATGGAAAGTTAACCAAGGTACTAAAATAGCAGCATTATAATGCCACTGTTCCAATTCGAGACAAGATATTAATGCAAGAACAAACTTGGAAAGAAAAACTAAGAAGGAAAGGGCTGAGAGTGAACTGATAGTCCTTAGAGATTATTTAAAAATACCAAATAGCTCAGTAGATTAAATATTATTTAAATAACATAATTAAACATTCTTTGTAATGCTTTGCTGTCATTGATTCACTTGTGCATTATACCTCATATTATTACCAATATTTTGTTCAACACTACATTTTAGCTTTTTTTCCAACACAATTTCTTTGATATTCACATTCAAAATTGTATTCACACACAGAGAGTGGTGGGTGGGTGGAATGCACTGCTGACAACGATGGTGGAGGCAGATACAATAGGGTCTTTTAAGAGACTCTTAGATAGGTACATGGAGTTTAGTAAAATAGAGGGCTATGTCAAAGGGTAATTCTAGGCAGTTTCTAGAGTAGGTTACTTGGTCGGCACTACATTGTGGGCCGAAGGGCCTGTAATGTGCTATGGATTTCTATGTTCTATGTTCTATTGAAAAGCTTTTAATTGGAGTAAAGGTTTAATTGGAGTATGAGGCTATCAGGCAGGAAACTGGAAGCTTAAATTGGGAACAGATGTTCTCAGGGAAAAGTACGGAAGAAATGTTCAGGGGATATTTGTGTGGAGTTCTGCATAGGTGCATTCCAATGAGACAGGGAAATTATGGTAGGGTACAGGAACCATGGTGTACAAAAGCTTTAATAAATCTAGTCAAGAAGAAAAGAAAAGCTTACAAAAGGTTCAGAGAGCTAGGTATTGTTAGAGATCTAGAAGATTATAAGGCTAATAGGAAGGAGTTTAAGAAGGAAATTAGGAGAGTCAGAAGGGGCCATGAGAAGGCCTTGGTGGGCAGGATTAAAGAAAACCCCAAGGTATTCTACAAGTATGTGAAGAGCAAGAGGATAAGACGTGAAAGAATAGGACCTATCAAGTGTGACAGTGGGGAAGTGTGTATGGAACTGGAGGAAATAGCAGAGGTACTTAATAAATACTTTACTTTAGTATTCACTATGGAAAAGGATCTTGGTGATTGTGGTGCTGACTTGCAGCAGACTGAAAAGCTTGAGCATGTAGGTATTAAGAAAGAGGATGTGCTGGAGCTTTTGGAAAGCATCAAGTTGGATAAGTCGCCAGGACTAGATGAGATGTACCCCAGGATACTGTAGGAGGTGAGGGAGGGGATTGATGAGCCTCTGGCAATGATCTTTGCAGCATCAATGGGGACGGGAGAGGTTCCGGAGGACTGGAGAGTTGCGGATGTAGTTCCCTTATTCAAGAAAGGGATTAAAGGTAGCATAGGAAATTATAGATCAGTGAGTCTTACCTCAGTGGTTGGTAAATTGATGGAGAAGATCCTGAGAGGCTGGATTAATGAACATTTGGAGAGGTATAATATGATTAGAAATAGTCAGCATGGCTTAGTCAAGGGCAGGTCGTGCCTTATGAGCCTGATTGAATTTTTTGAGGATGTGACTAAACATATTGATGAAGGAAGAGCAGTAGATGTATTGTATATGGATTTCAGCAAGGCATTTGATAAGGTACCCCATGCGAGGCTTATTGAGAAAGTAAGGAGGCATAGGATCCAAGGGGACATTGCTTTGTGAATCTAGAACTGGCTTGCCCATAGAAGGCAAAGAGTGGTTGTAGACGGGTCATATACTGGATGGAGGTCGGTGACCAGTGGTGTGCCTCAGGGATCTGTTCTGGTACCCTTACTCTTCGTGATTTTTATAAATGACCTGGATGAGGAAGTGGAGGGATGGGTTAGTAAGTTTGCTGATGACACAAAGGTTGGTGTTATGATCCGGTCTGTGGAATCCATATTCCGGTTCACGGTCCGGTCTATGGTTCCTTGGTCTGGGGTTTCTGGTTTTCCCCAGTTTCTGTTGTGGGCACATGATTCGCGTTTTGAGGCTGAGACATAAATACCTCTGCAAACCAGGGATTCCCTGCTGGACTGTCCTGTTCCTCTCCCTGTCTTTTCCCCCCTCGCCTGACTCTCAGCCTGGATGCCTCACCTGACTCTCTGCCTGCTCACCTAGCCTGTATCACTGAAGTTTTACCACCGGAGCAAGACTGGAGCCTGTTTAGGTCAAGATAAGAAACTGTCTTTCGGTGTGTGGAATTGTCTGACCGTGTCCATGCCTTCGCTAGGTAGGTCCGGCCATTTGCCGCTACTTAGTGTTGTGAACTGTCTCTGTGTCCTCGCCTTCGCTAGGTGGGTCTGGCCGTTTGCCGCCACCTTGTGTTGGGATCTGTCTCTTCATGTTCAGCGTTCTGTGTATGAGTCCCAGCCCTACGTCTTGTTCTCAAAGAAGGGCCCCGGCTCAATGTTCCGTGCTCTTGTCTCTTCTAATCCAAGGCTCCGTGCTCCTGAAGGCCCTCGTCCAGTCCATGCCTAGTCTAGTCATATCTGAGTCCTGTCCATGTGCCTTTACCTGTACTTGTGTCTCACCCTATCCAGGAGTTCCTCACCCAAGCCATGTCCAGTCCTGTAGCCTCGTCTTGTCCTCGCCTAGTTCTGGACTCCAAGCACGAGTCAAGTCCCAGGTTCTGGGTCCTTGCCCAGTCCCTGGCTCGGAGTCCATACCCAAGCCTCGAAGTACTCAAGACCAAGACCCCAGCCTCCTGTCCTGCAGTCATGCCATGGCCAAGCCTGGTTCCGGGGCCCGAGCCCGAAGCAAGATCCAGGTTCTGGGTCCTCGTCCAGTCTCTGGTTCGGGGTCCAAGCCCAAGTCTGCGTTCTTGTCCCTGCTCCTTGTCTGTATCCTGTCACGTCCCTACTCCAGTCAAGTCCTGTTCCTTGTACTTCAGTGTCTGTGGCTCACATTTGGGTCCGCTCCCAATGCCCCCATTGTGACGATTGGAGGTGTTGTGGATAGTGTGGAGGGCTGTCAGAGGTTACAGCGGGGCATTGATAGGATGCAAAACTGGGCTGAGAAGTGGCAGATGGAGTTCAACCCAGATAAGTGTGAGGTGGTTCATTTTGTTAGGTCAAATATGATGGCAGAATATAGAATTAATGGTAAGACTTTTGGCAGTGTGGAGGATCAGAGGGATCTTGGGGTCCGAGTCCATAGGACGCTGAAAGCAGTTGCGCAGGTTGACTCTGTGCTTAAGAAGGCATACAGTGTATTGGCCTTCATCAATTGTGGAATTGAATTTAGGAGCTGAGAGGTAATGTTGCAGCTAAATAGGACCCTGGTCAGACCCCACTTGGACTACTGTGCTCAGTTCTGGTCACTTCATTACAGGAAGGATGTGGAAGCCATAGAAATGGTGCAGAGGAGATCTACAAGGATGTTGCCTGGATTGGGGAGCATGCCTTATGAGAATAGGTTGAATGAACTCGGCCTTTTCTCCTTGGAGCGACGGAGGATGAGAGGTGACCTGATGGAGGTGTATAAGATGATGAGAGGCATTAATCGTGTGGATAGTCAGAGGCTTTTTCCCATGACTGAAATGGTTTCCACAAGAGGACATAGGTTTAAGGTGCTGGGGAGTAGGTACAGAGGAGACGACAGGGTTAAGTTTTTTACTCAGAGAGTGGTGAGTGCTTGGAATGGACTGCCGGCAACGGTGGTGGAGGGGGGATGCGATAGAGTCTTTTAAGAGACTTTTGGATAGGTATATGGAGCTTAGAAAAATAGAGGGCTATAGGTTAGCCTAGTAATTTCTAAGGCAGGGACATGTTCGGCACAACTTTGTGGGCCATAGGGCCTGTATTGTGCTGTACGTTTTCTATGTTTCTATATTTCTATCATCCACTGCAGCTCTGAATAAGAAGCTGTGCTTTCCCCGCACAAATTCTGCTATTCTTTTTAAATGTAAAAATACTGTGCATTCTGCTTAATTGGGCCATTGGTTAACCTGGGCAGCTGCTTATTTTGGAGCGGTTTTAAAGAACAGAAACTAATCAAGAAAGTAGCCAGGATTCTCTGTTTACTTGGGACACTATGTCGCTTAATTAGGAGAGGAGAATTTTGCTGAACAGTTTCTAACCAGTGAGAATTACATGCACTTGTGTTGCCATTAAATGCTACACAGTGCTTACAGTGAACAGTTTTGAAATAGCATCAGTTGCATGTGTTTGTGTTCAAAAAACAGTGATTTTTATCGCTGATAGTTGGTGAGAAATAAGCAGTAAGACAATTCTGAACTGTTTTGCTGATTGCGGTTTCGAGCTTTCAGGTTTGGAGATGCCAGAAATGACTGGGGATAAAAATAAAATGATTTCACTACTTCAACAAGTTAGGACTATGAAAAAAATTGAAGTTATTGCAATCATCTTGAATGTTACCATGGAAATGAAGACTTGAAGGAGGCAATCGTTGATAACATTATGTGAATGCAGGCCATTATCTGCACTAGGTGTCTGCACTGGATTTGTTCATTTGCAGTCAATCAAAGAAAGCAGCAGTGTACACTGCAAACACAAGGAAATCTGCAGATGCTGGACATTCAAGCAACACACACAAAATGCTGGTGGAATGCAGCAGGCCAGGCAGCATCTATAGGAAGAAGGACAGTCGATCTTTCGGGCCAAGACCCTTCGTCAGGACTAACTGAAGGAAGAGGTAGTAGGGGATTTGAAAGTGGGAGGGGGAGGGGGAGATCCGAAATGATAGGAGAAGACAGCTAAGAGCCGGAAAGTTGATTGGCAAAAGGGATACAGAGTTGGAGAAGGATCATGGGACGGGAGGCTCAGGGAGAAAGAAAGAAAGTGGGTGGGGAGCCCAGAGGAAGATGGAGAGCAGGCAAGGAGTGATTGTGAGAGGGACAGAGAGAGAGAGAAAAAGGGGGGAAATAAAAATAAATAAGCGATGGGGTAAGAAAGGGAGGAGGGGCATGAACAGAAGTTAGAGAAATCAATGTTCATGCCATCAGGTTGGAGGCTACCCAGACGGAATATAAGGTGTTGTTCCTCCAACCTGAGTGTGGCTTCACATTGACAGTAGAGGAGGCCATGGATAGACATATCAAAATGGGAATGGGACGTGGAATTAAAATGTGTGGCCACTGGGAGATCCTGCTTTCCCTGGTGGACAGCGCGTAGGTGTTCAGTAAAACGGTCTCCCAGTCTGCGTCGGATCTCACTAATATATAGAAGACCACATCGGGCGCAGTAGATCACCTCAGCCGACTCACAGGTGAAGTGTCGCCTCACCTGGAAGGACTGTCTGGGGCCCTGAATGGTGGTGAGGGAGGAAGTGTAAGGCCAGGTGTAGCACTTGTTCCGCTTACAAGGATAAGTGCCAGGAGAGAGATCAGTGGGAAGGGATAGGGGGGACGAATGGACAAGGGAGTCGTGTAGGGAGCGATCCCTGCGGAAAGCAGAAAGAGGTGGGGAGGGAAAGGTGCGCCTAGTGGTGGGAACCCATTGGAGGTAGCGGAAGTTACAGAGAATAATATGTTGGACCCAGAGGCTGGTGGTGTGGTAGGTGAGGACAAGAGGAACCCTTTTCCTAGTGGGGTGGCGGGAGGATGGGGCAAGAGCAGATGTGTGTGAAATAGGAGAGGTGCGTTTGAGAGCAAAGTTGATGTTGGAGGAAGGGAAGCCCCTTTCTTTAAAAAAGGAGGACATCTCCTTCGTCCTGGAATGAAAAGCCTCATCCTGAGAGCAGATGCGGCAGAGACGGAGGAATTGCGAGAAGGGGATGGCGTTTTTGCAAGAGACAGGATGGGAAGAGAAACAGTCCAGGTAGCTGTGAGAGTCCGTAGGCTTATAGTAGACATCAGTCGATAAGCTGTCTCCAGAGATAGAGACAGAAAGATCAAGAAAGGGGAGGGAGGTGTCGGAAATGGACCAGGTAAATTTGAGGGCAGGGTGAAAATGGGAGGCAAAGTTAATGAAGTCAACGAGCTCAGCATGCGTTCAGGAAGCAGCGCCTATGCAGTTGTTGATGTAGCAAAGGAAAAGTGGGGGACGGATATCAGTATAGGCTTGGAACATAGGCTGTTCCACAAAGCCAACAAAAATGCAGGCATAGCTGGGGCCCATACAGGTGCCCATGGCTACGCCTTTAGTTTGGAGGAAGTGGGAGGAGCCAAAGGAGAAATTATTAAGGATAAGGACTAATTCCGCTAGACGGAGGAGAGTAGTGGTAGAGGGGAGCTGGTTAGGTCTGGAATCCAAAAAGAAGTGGAGAGCTTTGAGACCTTCCTGATGGGGGATGGAGGTATATAGGGACTGGACATCCATGGTGAAAATAAGGCGGTGGGGGCCAGGGAACTTAAAATCATCAAAAAAATTCAGAGCGTGAGAAGTGTCACAAACATAGGTGGGTAGGAATTGAACAAGGGGGGATAAAAGAGTTCAGCGGGGCAGGAGCAAGCTGAGACAACGGGTCTACCTGGACAGGCAGGTTTGTGGATCAGGTTAGAGGAACAACACCTTATATTCCATCTGGGTAGCCTCCAACCTGGTGGCATGAACATTGATTTCTCTAACTTCTGCTAATGCCCCTACTCCCCTTCTCACCCCATCCCTTATTCATTTTTATTCCCCCCTTTTTTGTCTCTCTCTCTCTGTCCCTCTCACAATCACTCCTCGCCTGCTCTCCATCTTTCTCTGGGCTCCCCTCCCACTTTCTTTCTTTCTCCCTAGGCCTCCCGTCCCATGATCCTTCTCCAATTCTGTATCCCTTTTGCCAATCAACTTTCCAGCTCTTAGCTTCATCCCTCCCCCTTCTGTCTTCTCCTATCATTTCTGATTTCCCCCTCCCACACCCACTTTCAAATCTCTTACTATTTCTTCTTTCAGTTAGTCCTGACGAAGGATCTTGGCCTGAAACGTCAACTGTACTTCTTCCTATAGATGCTGCTTGGCCAGCAGTGTACACTGGGTTAATTCCTCTTTTGTTAGCTATTAGGAACTAAAACACAGTTTTATAGTTCTGTAGAGGTACTAGTGTTGCTTTAATTTATTATATATTTCATTTAAATACATAAATCGTTACTAAATGAAACAGTATTTTTTATACCATCTGAACTATTTCCATGAAACTTCAGCAAAATTGGACAGCTGCTTAATTGGACTTACCTCAATTTCACCCAATTAACCAGAATCCACTGTATTTACAATCTGCCTGTACCCCTGTTAGGTGGGGTGTAGTATTGAGTTAATAAGTGGTATTCTGGTAATCAGGTGTGGCGTAGATCACAACAAGCTCATTAGAACTCAAAAAGGACTTTCCCCAGATCAGCTGCAATGGTTAAAGATGATACTGTCCTTCAGCTTGTGAAAGGCAAGTTAGGGTTGGGGGATAAATTTCTGCCATGTCCTTTAACTAAATTAAATAAATGTCCAGTATGTGATCTTGGACCTGATGCAGGATGGAATAACATCACTGTGAGGGTGATGGTTCATACAGAACAGGCTCATGTCTCCAGAGCAGCCCTGTTTTACTGTGTGTCCTGCAGTTGTGAA
Organism: Mobula hypostoma; assembly: GCF_963921235.1. Classification (NCBI taxonomy): domain Eukaryota; kingdom Metazoa; phylum Chordata; class Chondrichthyes; order Myliobatiformes; family Myliobatidae; genus Mobula; species Mobula hypostoma. Next base: position 73,707,955 of record NC_086105.1, read on the forward strand.
TAAAGACTTGTTTCACATGTACTTAGGTAAAAGAAACAATAAAATTGTTGATTGGTTATAAAACATGTAATTCAATCCAACATTCAGTACAGAGTCACAAAGAACTCCAGCACAGAAACAGGGCTTTCGGCCCATCTAGTCCATGCCAAACCATTAATCTGCTCAGTCCCATCAACCTGCACCTGGACCATGGTCCTCTATATCCCTCTCATCAAAGCCAAATTACATGTGTATCACCATATACAACCCTGAGATTCATTTTCTTGCAGACATTCCCAGTATATGCAAGGAAACACAACAGAATCAATGAAAACCACACACAACAAAGACGAACAAACAACCAGAGTGAAAAATGCACCAAACTGAGCAAAATTTAAAAATTGAGAAATAATAATAATAACAATAATACTAATAATACTATTAATAATAAAAACTCTAAGTCCCTATGGTTTTGTCTAGCTTTAAACCCGCTCTCTAATTTACTCAACTGGATGAAAATTGGTTGTCAACTAAGAAACAACAAAATGAGCTGTACATTAACATACCTTTTATACGTGGATCAGTTGAAATTATACGCTCCTTCATCAGATAAGCAAAAGCAATTAATTCAAATAGTAGGACTATTTTCTAACAACATAAACATGAACTTTGGACTGTATAAGTGCTGAACATTAAACATAAAGAAAGGTGCAATAGAGCAAATAGAACAGAAAACAGAGCAGCAGGACACAACACAACCGATGGATGAATATGAAACACATAAGTATCTGGGATATCAATGGAGATGGAAAATAGAGAAAATAGTGTGATAAAGAAAAAAATTTGACAGAGTTTACTTCAAGGTGAAAGAAAGTCTGCCAAACAGAGCTCAAGAGTAAAAACATAACACAGGCAATAAAACATTTTTGCTATACCTATATTAACAGATTCTTTTGGCATAATGTCTTGATCCAAAATGAGCTGAAAAATTTACAAAGAAAAAGAACAACTGAAATGACAAATTTCAAAAAACATCACGTACATTCAAATGCACTTGGGTGCAAGTACAGAAGGAGAAAGAGGAATAACAGACGTTAAATATCTACACAACAGATTAAACTGCTAAGGATATACTTTCATTTATGTAAATAGGAATCAGAAATCCATGCAAGAATATGCAATTCTGATAAAATGTATACACCAGTAAACTTAAATAAGAGCACAACTCAAAAAATGAAGACTTTATCACCATTGAAGAAAAACTTAACACTCCATGGAGGACATCCCCACGATCTGAGCAGACTAGATGTCTACAAGGAATTATTGAACATCTGGCTCAGAGTTGGAGGCCTCTTCCCAGAAGCAGAAGGGTTCCTTGTAACAATAGAGGACCAAGAGGTTAACACAAAAATACATAATAAAAAACCAACAAATTCAAGATGATAAATGTCGAAAATACCAAGGAAAACCAGAAACAATCCAACACATTACAGGATCCTGTAGCAGTTTAACACAATCTGATTACTTGCACAAGCACAATCCAATGGCAGACATTATTCATCAAAATCTTGTTTTAAAATACAATCTCATAAATGAAGTCACACCTTACCATAAATACAAATCTGATCAAGTTTTAGAGTCAGAATACCATAAATTATATTATGGCCCATTAGTTACTACAGATAGGACAATTCAAAATAACCATCTAGATATAATATTACAGGATAAGCAAGATAGAACAACTTATTTAATAGATGTAGCCATACTAAACACACATTACATATAGAAATCAGTAAGTGAAAAACACCAGAAGTATGCTGAATTACAAGAGGAAATTGAAGGACTTTGGAACATGAACAAGGTATACATTGTCCCGACAGTAATATCAATCATCCCAAAGGCACTACATGATAACATTAAGCAATTAGGGATACACAACAATATCTACATAAATCTTCAGAAAGCCGCAGTACTAAACACCACTAGATTACCACCTGGACAATACAAACACCAATGTAAGGATGTTGTTTATCGACTGTAGCTCAGTATTTAATACCGTCATTCCCACAACCCTGATTGAGAAGTTGCAGAACCTGGGCCTCTGTACCTCCCTCTGCAATTGGATCCTCGACTTCCCAACCGGAAGACCACAATCTGTGCGGATTGGTGACAATACCTCCTCCTTGCTGACGATCAACACTGGTGCACCGCAAGGGTGTGTGCTTAGCCCACTGCTCTACTCTCTATATACCCATGACTGTGTGGCTAGGCATAGCTCAAACACCATCTATAAATTTGCTGATGATGCAACCACTGTTGATAGAATCTCAGATGGTGGCGAGAGGGCTTACAGGGGATATGCCAACTAGTGGAGTGGTGTCGCAGCAACAACCTAGCACTCAATGTCCGTAAGACGGAAGAGTTAATGGTTGGCTTCAGGAAGGGTAAGAGAAAGGAACACACACCAATCCTCATGGGGGTATCAGAGGTGGAGGGAATGACAGTTTCAAGTTCCTCGGTGTCAAGATCTCTGAGGATTTAACCTGGTCCCAACAGTTATAAAGAAGGCAAGTCAGCCACTATACTTCATTAGGAGTTTGAAGAGATTTGGCATGTCAACAAATACACTCAAAAACTTCTATAAGTGTACTGTGGAGAGCATTCTGACAGGTTGCATCAAGTCTGTTATGGGGGGGCTACTGCACAGGATTGAAAGAAGCTGCAGAGGGTTCTAAATTTAGTCAGCTCCATCTTGGGTACCAGCCCACAAAGTATCCAGGACATCTTCAAGGAGCAGTATCTCAGAAAGGTAGTGTAGATTATTAAGGACCTCCAGCACCCAGGGCATGTACTGTTCTCACTGTTACCATCAGGAAGGAAGTACAGAAGCCTGAAGGCACACACTCAGTGATTCAGGAACAGCTTCTTCCCCTCTGCCATCCAATTCCTAAATGGACATTGAACCCTTGAACACTACCTCACTTTTTTCACGTACATTATTTCTGGTTTTTGCACAATTTTTAATCTATTCAATGTATGTATACAGTAATTGATTTACTTATTTATTTTGTTTTTTCTCTTCTATATTAAGTATTGCAGTGAACTGCTAGTGCTAAGTTCACAAATTTCATGACATATGCCTATGGTAATAAATCTGATTCTGAGTCTGAATAGTCTAAAAGTTCCTACCAATTGACAAATGAGTGTGTTTGGCTATGCCCATATCTCAGATTTTACCAGCTAGAGCTGAGAATAAATCAATAAATAAAATAAGCAATCAAGAACATGAGTTATAAAGTCCTTAACCCAGTCAACCTGTTCTTATTCCATACCTTCACAGTATGGTCTGGGTCAGTTTTGACCTGGACCAAGAATCCCCTCATAACAAGTGTCTGCACCAAATTTTGAACTACATATCTATTTAGAATGTATAAATAACTGTCAACTAGATATAGTTTACCCCAAACTCATTTTTTTCGATACCTACAAATAAGAGATTTTTTACGTTCTCAAATAAGTACATTTCCCAAAAGTTCTGATAAGAATCTACTAGACGTAATTTTTAATTTGAAACCTTTTTGTAATGGATCTATATCTAATATTTATAATATGCTGCTGGGAATGAGAAGTGTTCCTTTAGATAAAATAAAAAATCTTTGGGAACAAGATTTACAGACTTCAGTTTCTGAGGAAATTTGGAATCAAATTTTTTAATTAGTTAACACTTCATCATTATATGCCCGCCACTCTCTCCTACAATTTACAGTGATCCATAGGGCCCATATGACCAAGGATAAGTTGTCTCATTTTTATTTAGATATATCTCTGTACTGTGATAAATGTAATAATGGAGAAGCTTCACTCATTCATATGTTTTGGACATGTCCGAGTCTTGGAAAATATTGGAAACAAGTATTTCAAACTTTCTTAATACTTCTTAAAGTAAACTTTCAGCCTAATCCTTTGACCGCTTTATTTGGTATTGATGGAGGAAAGGATATTATTTTGAAGTCGTCTGACTTGCACATTTTGGCTTTTATTTCTCTTATGGCCAGAAGGATACTCTTGCTTAAATGGAAAGATGCGATCCCTCCTATTCATGCCCATTGGCTACATGATGTGATGTCATGTTTAATTTCAGAGAAAATTCGATGCTCAATCTCTGAATCTAGTCAAGACTTTCAAACATTGTGGGGACCTTTTCTGAATTACTTTCAAAACCTTTGATTTGTTGTTAAAGCACAGATGATGACTAATAATTTTTTCCCTTTTTTTCTTTACTAATCAGCTTTGGGCTTGGTAGTGGGTTAGGTTTTTTTTATATAATAAAATTACTATATTTCAACGTTATGAATTAATTAACCTGTACGACTATAGGGTAAGGGGTCTTTATATGCAATTTAGTGTAATGTATTGATGTGGCGACCCACTTTCTACACAAGTGAACTGGCTCACAAAATAGACGGCGCGCGGGGAGAGACTTTTGTAATGCACCTCTGACGTCATTTCTGCCCGGAGAGGGCTGGAAGGGAGCTGCTTAAGAGTCAGTGCCGTGAAGTTTGAATAAAGGAGTCTCAAGTGTGACTTACAGACTGTGTGTCGTTATTTCTAGCTCTGTGTTTAGCACATCACTACATTGGTGACCCCGACGGTCCAAACGGGATTTGGACCAAAGATGATCGACTTTTCATCTGTTCATGCAGTTTCCCTAAAACTGCCAACTTTCTGGACGCTGTGACTACGCGTGTGGTTTGACCAAGCAGAAGCCCAGTTCCAGATTCGGCAGATATCTTCGGATTCCACACATTACTATTATGTGGTGAGCTCCCTTGACCAGGAGAGAGCTGCACGGGTTGGGGATTTCATACAGTCACCCCCCGAAGAAGGCAAATATGCAACATTTGAAGGGCTGCTCTTAGAGACCTTTGGCCTCTCACGGTGTGAGCGAGGTGCCTGCTTGCTGCACCTGGACGGTTTGGGAGACAGGCTGCCGTCGGCATTAATGAATGAGATGCTGGCCCTGGCTGAAGGACACAAGCCCTGACTCATGTTTGAGCAGGTGTACCTAGAACAACTGCCTGAGGACATACATCTGCTGCTGGCCGACACAGATTTCAGTGACCCCTGGAAGGTGGCGGCCGGGCAGATGTGCTATGGAAAGTCAAGAGGGAGAGCGGGGCGTCCGTCGGACAGATTACCAAGCCACGTGCCCAATAGCAGGCCAGACCAGGCCCGGCAACGGAGCGCACACAACCCAGAGGTAGGAGTGAGGAGACCAATGAACAGTGGTGTTTCTACCACTAGCGGTGGGACATAGAAGCCCGCCATTGTCGTCCGCCCTGCAAGTTCCCTGGAAACGCCAGGGCCAGCCTCCTGTACGTCTGAGACAAACAGTCGGGACGCTGCTTCTTCGTTGACACCGAAGCGGAGATCAGCGTCTTACCCTGACGGGGTATGACACCTGCAACAGGGCGATGGAACCCACTCTGAGGGCCACAAACGGCAGCACGATTCGGACCTACGGCACCCGCACAGTGCAGCTACAGTTCGGCGCCAGCCGGTTCACGTGGGACTTCACACTGGCCGTTGTGGCCCAACCACTCCTGGGGGCGGACTTCTTGCGAGCCCACAGCCTGCTAGTCAACTTGCAAGGGAAAAGACTGGTCCACATCAAGACTTTCCAGACGTTCTCCCTGGGTGAAGCCAAGTTGCCGGCCCCACACCTGGACTCCATCACGCTGTCTGACAACGAATTCACCAGAATCCTGGCAGACTTTCCATCGGTTCTGGCACCGCAGTTCACGGCAGCCATGCCCAGACACGGAGTACAGCACCACATTCCGACCCAGGGACCACCCCTCCATGCCCACACACGAAGGCTCCCCCCGGACAATCTCCGCCTGGCAAAGGAGGAGTTCAAGTGGATGGAGGAATTGGGGATCGTACGGCGGTCTGACAGCTCATGGGCCTCCCCCTTGCACATGGTGCCCAAAGCAGGCGGGGGCTGGAGACCATGCGGCGACTACCGCAGACTGAACGAGGCTACAACTCCAGACCGCTACCCCGTGCCGCACATACAGGACTTTGCAGCAAACCTGCATGGGGCAAGCATCTTTTCTAAAGTAGACCTCGGCCGGGGATACCATCAAATCCCAGTACACCGTGAAGCCATCCCCAAAACAGCACTCATCACCCTGTTTGTCCTGTTTGAATTCCTCCGAATGCCGTTCGGCCTGAAGAATGCCGCACAGACGTTCCAGCGGCTAATGGATGCAGTGGGACGCAACCTGGACTTTGCGTTCATCTATCTGGACGACATTCTCATAGCCAGCAGTAGTCGTCAGGAGCATCTGTCCCCCCTCCGCCAGCTCTACTCCTGCCTGAGTGATTTCGGCCTCATGATCAACCCGGCCAAACATCAGTTCGGATTCGACACCATCGACTTCCTGGGCCACAGGATTACCAAAGACGGGGCAACACATCTGCCCGCCAAGGTAAACATGATCCGACACTTCACCCAGCCCAACACAGTCAAAGGCCAGCAGGAGTTCGTTGGTATGGTGAACTTCTACCACCGCTTCCTCCCCTCAGCAGCCCGCATCATGCACCCTTTGTTCACCCTGATGTCGGGTAAAGGCAAGGACATTACTTGGGACTAAGAGGCCGCGGCCGCTTTCGTTAAAGCCAAGGAAGCCTTGGCAGACACCGCGATGCTGGTGCACCCCAGAACGGACATTCCAACCGCCCTCACCGTGGATGCATCCAACACAGCAATCGATGGGGTGCTGGAGCAACTCATCGAGGAGTCCTGGCAACCCCTGGCGTTCTTCAGTAGGCACTTACGGCCACCCGAACTCAAGTCCAGTGCCTTCGACCGGGAGCTGTTGGCACTATATCTGGCAATCCGGCATTTCAGGTACTTCCTAGAAGGCAGGCCGTTCACCGCATTCACGGACCACAAACTGTTGACCTTTGCGTTCACGAAGGTGTCCGACCCCTGGTCGGCCCGCCAGCAGCGACATCTGTCCTACATCTCCGAGTACACGACGGACATCCAGCATGTCTCAGGAAAGGACAATGTCATGGCGGACACACTCTCCAAACCAGCTATCCAGGCCCTGTCCCAGGGGGTGGACTATGCTGCACTGGCGGAGGCACAGCAGGCAGACGACGAGATGCCCAGCTACAGGACCACAGTCTCGGGTTTGCAGCTGCAAGACTTCCTCGTAGGCCCAGGTGAGAGGACCCTCCTGTGTGACGTGGCTACTGGCCAACCTCACCCCATTGTCCCAGCAGCCTGACGGCGGCAAGTTTTCAACTCCATACACGGCTTGGCGCACCCATCTATCAGGACAACCATCTGGTTGGTCCCCAGCAAGTTCATGTGGCATGGACTTTGCAAACAGGTCAGTGAATGGGTCAAAACGTGCATGCAGTGCCAAACGGCCAAGGTGCAGCGGCACACCAAGGCTCCGCCGCAGCAGTTCGAACCCACCCGCTGGAGTTTCGACCACATTCATGTGGATATCGTGGGGCCCCTGCCAGTGTCGCGAGGAGGGTGGTACCTCCTAACTATGGTAGACCGGTTCACAAGATGTCCAGAGGCGGACCCGCTCAACGACACCACCACTGATTCCTGAGCCCGAGCGCTGATTGCAACCTGGGTAGCCCGCTTCGGGATACCGGCCCACATTACCTCCGACAGAGGCGCCCAGTTCACCTCCAGCCTGTGGTCCACTGTGACCAGCCTGTTGGGATCACAATTACACCACACAACTGCCTACCATCCACAATCGAACGGACTAGTGGAACGCTTCCATCGTCACTTAAAGTCGGCTCTCATGGCCCGCTTGAAAGGGCCTAACTGGGTGGACGAGCTTCCCTGGGTCCTGCTCGGAATCCGCACAGCACCCAAAGAGGATCTGCACACCTCGTCGGCTGAGCTGGTGTACGGCGCACCCCTGGTCGTCCCAGGAGAGTTCATACCAGCCTCAAGGGGGCAAGAGGAAGAACCCGCAGCAGTCCTGGACAGACTACGTGAGAGGCTCGGCAACGTGGCCCCTGTACCGACTTCACAGCACGGACAGATCCCGACCTGCGTACCCAAAGACCAGCAGAACTGTAAGTTTGTATTCATATGAAGGGGCGGACACCGGGCACCGCTACAGCGGCCGTATGAGGAGCCGTTCAAGGTGATCAGGAACAATGGGTCCACGTACATTCTGGACATTGGGGGGAAGAGGAGGTTTTCACGGTGGACCGACTCAAACTGGCCCATGTGGACTTGGTGCAGCCGGTCGAGGTTCAGGCACCGCGGCGCAGAGGCAGACCTCCCAAACAGAGACTGATCCAGACTGTGGTCATTGGGGGTGTATCGCCAGTTCCAGGGGAGGGGTTATGTGGTGACCCACTTTCCACACAAGCGAACTGGCTCACAAAATAGCCCGCGCGCGGGGAGAGACTTTTGTAATGCACCTCTGACGTCATTTCCGCCCGGAGAGGGCTGGAAGGGAACTGCTTAAAATCCAGTGCCACGAAGTTTGAATAAATGAGTCTCCAGTGCGACTTCCAGACTGCGTGCCGTTATTTCTAGCTCTGTGTGTAGCACATTGCTACATTGATATATCTATTTTTTCCTCTACTCTCTATTCTTATATGTAAATTAATAAAAATATTGGAAAAGAATGTATAAATACCCTATCTGACATTAATAAATGGGTGATTCATCATCATCATCAGGTGCCATGCCCAGTTTGAGCTTTGAATGCCATGGCCCACACATTCCTGTTTCAGGTCAAGTGGATCAGTTTATTGGTATTCATTTCCAGCTCTCTGGCTGCTGTCTCCATCATCATTTGTCTTTGCCTTCCTCTTGCTTTCTTCCCTTCAATCTTTCCCATAATTACCGTGCATTCTAACTCCTCTTTCCTGATCACATGTCCAATGAAGTCACGTTGCCTTATCATGATCTCCTCCACTACTTCTCTTTTCGTGCGTGCTCTGTTCATGACATCCTCATTAGATATTCGTTTCATCCATGATATTCTTTGCATCCTCCTCAAAAACCACAGTGCTCTGAGATGGGTTGTCATGCCCAGTTTAGTGTTGGTCAGTATACTCTTCATTCTTGTAAAGGTGTCTTTTGCCATCCATATAACCATATAACAACTACAGCATGGAAACAGGCCATCTCGGCCCTTCTAGTCAGTGCTGAACTCTTACTCTCACCTAGTCCCACCAACTTGCACTCAGCCCATAACCCTCCATTCCTTTCCTGTCCATATATCTATCCAATTTAACTTTAAATGACAACATCGAACCTGCCTCAACCACTTCTGCTGGAAGTTCGTTCCACACAGCTACCACTCTCTGAGTAAAGAAGTTCCTCCTCATGTTACCCCTAAACTTTTGCCCTTTAACTCTCAACTCATGTCCTCTTGTTTGAATCTCCCCCACTCTCAATGGAAAAAGCCTATCCACGTCAACTCTATCAATCCCCCTCATAATTTTAAACACCTCTATCAAGTCCCCCCTCAACCTTCTATGCTCCAAAGAATAAAGACCTAACTTGTTTAACCTTTCTCTGTAACTTAGGAGATGAAATCCAGGCAACGTTTTAGTAAATCTCCTCTGTACTCTCTCAATTTTATTGACATCTTTCCTATAATTCGGTGACCAGAACTGTACACAATACTCCAAATTTGGCCTTACCAACGCCTTATACAATTTCAACATTACATCCCAATGCCTATACTCAATGCTGTGATTAGTAAAGGCCAGCATACCAAAAGCTTTGTTCACCACCCTATCCACATGAGATTTCACCTTTAGCGAACTATGCACCATTATTCCTAGATCCCTCTGTTCTACAGCATTCTTCAATGCCCTACCATTTACCATGTATGTCCTATTTTCATTAGTTCTACCAAAATATAGTACCTCACATTTTTCAGCATTAAACTCCATCTGCCATCTTTCAGCCCACTCTTCTAATTGGCCTAAATCTCTCTGCAAGCTTTGAAAACCTACTTCATTATCCACAAGTCCACCTTTCTTAGTATCATCAGCATACTTACTCATCCAATTTACCACCCCATCATCCAGATCATTAATATATATGACAAACAACATTGGACCCAGTACAGATCCCTGAGGCACACCGCTACACACCCTTCTCCAATCTGACACACAGTTATCCACCACTACTCTCTGGCATCTCCCATCTAGCCAGTACTGAATCCATTTTACTACTTCGATATTAATGCCTAACGATTGAACCTTCTTAACTAACCTTCCGTGTGGAACCTTGTCAAAGGCCTTACTGAAGTCCATATAGACAACATCCACCACTTTATCCTCGTCAACTTTCTTAGTAACCTCATCAAAAAATTCAATAAGATTTGTCAAAAATGACCTTCCACGCACAAATCCATGTTGACTGTTCCTAATCAGACCCTATCTATCCAGATAATTATATATACCATCTCTAAGAATACTTTCCATCAATTTACCCACCACTGACGTCAAACTCACAGGCCGATAATTGTTAGGTTTACTCTTAGAACCTTTTTTAACCAATGGAACCGCATGAGCAATACGCCAATCCTCCGGCACCATCCCTGTTTCTAATGACATTTGAAATATTTCTGTCAGTACCCCTGCTATTTCACTAACTTCTCTCAAGGTCCTAGGGAATATCTTGTTCAGACTCAGAGACTTATCCACTTTTATATTCCTTAAAAGCGCCAGTACGTCCTCTTCTTTAATCATCATACTTTCCATAACTACCCTTCTTGTTTCCTTTACCTTACACAATTCAATATCCTTCTCCTTAGTGAATACCAAAGAAAAGAATTTGTTCAAAATCTTCCCTATCTCTTTTCGCTCCGCACATAGCCGTCCACTCTGATTCTCTAAGGGACTAATTTTATCCCTCACTATCCTTTTGCTATTAATATAACTGCTGAAACCCTTTGGATTTATTTTCACCTTACTTGCTAAAGCAGCCTCGTATCTTCTTTTAGCTTTTCTAATTACTTTCTTAAGATTCTTTTTACATTCTTTATATTCCTCGAGCACCTAATTAACGCCAAGCTGCCTATATTTATTGAAGATCCTTCTCTATTTCCGAACCAAGTTTCCAATATTCCTTGAAAACCATGGCTCTCTCAAACTTTTCCTGTTAAAATAAAGATTCTGTACCCTCAAAATTTCAACTTTAAATGACCTCCATTTGTCTATTACATCCTTCCCATAAAACAAATTGTTTCAATCCACTCCTTCTAAATCCTTTCGCATCTCCTCAAAGTTAGCCTTTCTCCAATCAAAAATCTCCATCCTAGGTCCAGTCCTATCCTTCTCCATAATTATATTGAAACTAAAGTTATTGTGATCACTGGACCCGAAGTTCTCCCCAACACATACCTCCATCACCTGCCCTAACTCATTCCCTAACAGGAGATCCAACACTGCCCCTTCTCTAGTTGGTACCTCTATGTATTGCTCCAAAAAACTATCTTGCACACATTTGACAAACTCCAAACCATCCAGCCCTTTTACAGAATGGGCTTCCTAGTCTGTGTGTGGAAAATCAAAATCTCCCACAATCACAACCTTGTGCTTACTACAAATATCTGCTATCTCCTTACAAATATTTTCCTCCAGTTCTCGGTCCCCATTAGGTGGTCTATAATACACCCCTATAAGCATCACTACACCTTCCCTATTCCTCAATTCCACCCAAATAGCTGCCCTAGACAAGTCCACTAATCTATCCTGCCAGAGCACCGCTGTAATATTTTCTCTGACAAGCAATGCAACACCTCCACCTCTTGCCCCTCCTATTCTATCACACCTGAAGCAATGAAATCCTGGAATATTTAGTTGCCAATCACACCCCTCCTGCAACCACGTTTCACTAATAGCTACAACATCATATTTCCAGGTATCAATCCATGCTCTAAGCTCATCCACCTTTCTTACAATGCTCCTAGCATTGAAATAAATGCATTTAAGAAACTCTTCACCTCGTACTCTCTGTTTATCCTTAATAGAGCAAACAACTTTGTTATCTTTTTCTTCCTTGTCCCCTACATCTTTGGTCTGAGTGCTCCTGATCTCTGTCCCCTGCCTATCCTACCTCACACACCGCCTACCTACTTTCTCCATTTGTGAACCAACCTCTCCTCTCCTAGTCTCCTTAATTTGATTCGCTCCCCCCAACCATTCTAGTTTAAAGTCACCTCAGTAGCCCTCGCAAATCTCCCCGCTAGGATATTGGTCCCCCTAGGATTCAAGTGTAACCCGTCCTTTTTGTACAGGTCACACCTGTGCCAAAAGAGGTCCCAACGATCCAGAAACTCGAATCCCTGCTCCCTGATCCAATCCCTCAGCCACGCATTTATCTTCCACCTCATTCCATTCCTACTCTCACTGTCACGTGGCACAGGCAGTAATCCCGAGATTACTACCTTTGTGGTCCTTTTTCTCAACTCCCTTCCTAACTCCCTATATTCTTCTTTCACAACCTCTCCCCTTTTCCTACCTATATCATTGGTACCTATATGTACCATGACCTCTGGCTCCTCTCCCTCCCACTTCAGGATCTCTTGGACGTGATCAGAAACATCCCGGACCCTGGCACCAGGGAGGCAAACTACCATCCGGGTCTCCGGACTGCGTCCACAGAATCGTCTATCTGACCCCCTAACTATTGAGTTCCCTATTACTATTGCCCTCCTCTTCCTTTCCCTTCCCTTCTGAGCTACAGGGCCAGACTCTGTGCCGGAGGCACGGCCACTGTCGCTTCCCCCGGGTAAGCTGTCCCCTTCTACAGTACTCAAACAGAACTACTTACTGTCAAGGGGCACAGCCACTGGGGTAACCTCTAGTACCTGACCCTTCCCCTTCCCCTTCCTAACGGTGACCCACTTGTCTTCCTCCCGTGGCCCCGTTGTGACCACCTGCCTGTAACTCCTCTCTATCAACTCCTCACTCTCCCTGACCAGACGAAGGTCATCGAGCTGCAGCTCCAGTTCCCTAACTCGGTCTCTTATTTATTTAATACTTTCCCTATTCCTTTGATGTCCATATCGCACCTGCTATCTGATATCACCCAGCTTCCTAAGCAGCAAAAGTTCTTTACTTGATTTATGTCTTCCCCATTTATTCTCAGCCTGCAAATAGGATTCTCCTTCTTTTTGGATATCACCATACATTCTGTCTTTTTGCAATTGACAGATAGATCCATTTTTGCACTTTCTTCAACAATTATATCAATTAAGTTTTGTAGTTCTTCCTCCGTACTTGCAATTAACACAGTGTCATCCGCATATCTAAAATTATTGATGTTTTCACCGCCAACTTTGATTCCTAAGATGACTCTTATTTTTTGTAATATTGTTTCACTGTACACATTAAACAAATCAGGGGAGAAAACACACCCTTGTCTAATGCCTCTCTTGGTTTTCGTAAACTGACTCACTTCTCCATCTATTCTTACATAGTCATAGTCATACTTTATTGATCCCGGGGGAAACTGGTTTTCGTTACAGTTGCTCCATAAATAATAAATAGTAATAGAACCATAAATAGTTAAATAGTAATATGTATGCTCCCAGTACAGATTTCTGATTAGGCAGAGGTCTTTCAAATCTAGATCTAGAGTTTCCTGTAATATTTCAAATAACTTATTGTGCTTCACTTTATCAAATGCTTTTGTGTAGTCGATAAAACAAACAAACAAATCTTTTTGCACTTGAATAGCTCGTTCTGATAGTATCCTTAACATCAATATCGCGTTTCTTGTACCTTTGTCTTTCACAAAACCACATTGTTCTTTACCTATTTCAGCTTGTATCTTACTTTTAGCTCTTGTCATCAAAATTCTTAGAAGTATCTTAGTGATATAACTCACTAAACTTATGATCCTATGTAATTCACATTCTATTGCTCCAGGTTCCTTAGGAAGAGTGATAAATACTGATTTTTTCATCTCTTCTGGTATTATTCCAGTCTCATAAATGTCGTTGATAAAATCAGTAAGTTTTTCAATCCATAATCTTCAAGGGTGATAATTTGTTCTATTACTAATTCATCAAGACCTGCTGCCTTTCCTTTCTTCATCTTATTTATTGCATTACGAACTTCAGATTTCAAAATACTTGGACCTTCAATGTTCTTCTTATTTCTGGTTTATCGTCTTGATCATCTTCAAACAATTCCTGAATATACTCAGTCCATCTGTTCATAATCTCATTTTTTTCCATGATAATGGTACCGTCCTTTGCTTTCAAACATCCACCTGAAGAACAGAGGAGCTTTTTACCAGTGATATTCTTGATTTGTACGTAATATAGTAACTTAAACTAGGTAAACCAAGAGTTAGCACTGTTATGTAAGAAAGTTCAATTCAGATACACAGAGTTGTTATTGTTGTTATGAGGGAGATAATTGTAATCCAAGGCGAATGTTGTGAGAAGGCAATTACGTTGATATTCCACAGATTCCACAACAGCAATACAAAATAACAACAGCTGTAGGTTTTATCTCCAAAGTTGCTCCACTCCACACATGAAGTATCACCAACAGTAGCTTATCACAAAGGGGACCCTCTTCAAGGGAACCACCACCCAGGCAAGGGTAGACACACCGGTAGATTCCACACGGTTACCCCAAACACACAATGTAATAGCCACTTATCCAGTTCCACGACATACGAAATAACTCCAGCAGTGATTTGCCACAGGGGTGCCTTTCGCAGTGAACTACCACACCCAGACAAAGGGTAAATACACATGTGGTATTCACAAAGGTTTTCCCCTCACCAGAGAACTCACTCCTGTGGATTAACTATGTGACAATCACACTTTCATATTCCAATGGAATCAAACTCATCCTTACAGGCTACTTGGAGAGAGTCCAAGGAGTGACCTCTTTGTCACTAGGTTTCTTCTGTTTCAAACCTTTCTCTCCCCTCTTCTTTCTCTGCAAACTTCTTCTAGTTGCAGTACTTTGAGAGAGTCATTTATCAAGACTCAGGATCGATCTTAACTCACCCCTTTTGGGCTACTGAAAGTTTAAACCAGCGACCCCACACACTGGTGTCTTTCATTGATCGAAACCATCTCGACTCTGTACTGTGTGTGTCTGTAAGAGGATCCTCTGACCCTGCTTATTCAAAACAAGCCGTGAGAAACCATAAACATTCATGGTCCATCAAACAACTCCACCTCTCTCACCATAGTAACTGAGCAATCCAACAGTGTCCAAAAGTCACTCTCATTCTCTCGGCGTTTTAAAGTGACAGTCCACAGAAAAAAATAAACCCTAGGGGTATATAACTATAGGGATTCTTTCTAATTGCTCACATTCCTGGTTTAACCATTCTTCTTTGGCTTTTTGACAGAAGCTTTTAACTCTTTTATCTAAGGACTTATATTTTATAGGATTTGCTTTCTTCCATCTCCTTTCTTCCATTAGATTTTTGATTTCATCTGTCATCCATTTATTCTTTGTGCTTTTTTCTTTTTTAGGAATCACTGACTTTGCTGATTCTACCAAGGCATCCTTTAGAGAGTTAAACTTCATTTCTACATGATTGCTATCATCTTCAACAGAATCTATTTCTAGGTTTTGAAATCTATTCCTTACTTCAATTGTAAATTTTTGTCTTAAGTTTTCTTCTTTAATTAATTACGAGTAGTCAAGGGATTGTTCAGGTTTTTGCTTCGTTAGTTTTTTTGAAGTTTTACTTTTACATGACATATTACTGGGTTATGGTCACTATTACAGTCTGTACCTGGATATGTTTTGCATTGAGTAACTGAGTTTCTAAATCTTTGGTTTATAGTAATAAAGACAATTTGATTTCTGGTGTTATCACTTAGATTTTTCAGGTTCATAAGGGTCTTGAATGGTTTTTAAAGTAGGTATTCATTATGACCTGATTATTCATCTTGCACCATTCTACCCATTTCTCGCCTCTTTCATTTCTTTCCCCTAGTCCAAATTTTCCTATGGTATTTCCATCAGCAGCTTGTCCTACTTCAGCATTTAGATCTCCCATGACAATAACAATATCTTGAGATTTGCATCCATTCTTTGCTTGTTCAAGCTCTTCATAGAATTTATCTATATCCTCATTTGTTCCATCTGTTGTTTTTGCATATACTGTATAATTGCTAAATCAAATTGTTGTCCTCTGAATCTAACAAGGAGCACTCTTTCTGATATTGCCATGTTTTCATCCATAAGAATTCCTACTCCATTAGCATGAGATGTTCCACAAGAATAAATTAGTGTGATTAATCCTTCATTAATGTTTCAGAGATCTAAAATCCATTTCAATAGATACAGGTCAAATTTGACCCGGTACAGCCTCAGTGTTCAAAAATTTGTAGCACCTGTACAAAAGTATAACATTTTTAAATATTTCCATTTTTGCACATTTTGGGTCACTTTAGGAAAAGTCATCAAATTTTGGCAAAAAAAAGGCATTTTGGGTGTTTTTACTGCTGTCAAATGTCAAAATGGGTCAAATTTTACCCGAACAGTATGTAAGGGTTAAAAGTGAATCCATAGGTGGTTCATAAGTTCTGGAATCAGTTCAGTATTCCTGAGCGAATACAAAAAAAAAGAAATAGTAAAAGTAATAAATAGATATGTAATAAATAATATTGAGAACATGAGTTGTAGAATCATTGATAGTGAGTACATAGGTTGTAGAATCAGTTCAGTGTTGAGTTGAGTGAATTCTTTCCCTTTGGTTCAGAAGCCTGATGATGGCGGGGTAATAACTGTTCTTGAATCTGTTAGTGTGGGACCAGAGGCTCCTGTACCTTCTTCCTGATGGTAGCAGCAAGAGAGCATGGCCTGCATGCACTTATCCAAATTTCTCTTAAATGTTGAAATCGAACCTGCATCCACCACATCTGCTGGCAGCTTGTTCCACACTCTCACCACTACCATGCACAAATGTTGTGCCAGTATGGGAAATTTGAACTGAGGAAAATGTCACCAGAGGGATTTTTGATTTTGGTCCTTCAGTATTTGAGGAATTTCCCGGGGAGAATAGCCACATCATCCTTCTGTCATCGTACACAAGTCAGCACAGACAACCAGAGACTCACATGTTTTTCATGTAGTTGGTTCTTTGCACTGCTGCCATGAAGGGTTGGCAGTGACAAACATGGCTTTGAACAAAAATAGGCCTCCACGGTGTTGATTCTCCCAAAACACAAGCACAAGAGACTCTGCAGATGTCGGAAATACAGATCACTTCACACAAAATGCTGGAGCAACTCAGCAGGTCAGGCATCATCTATGGAAAGAGATAAAGAGTGGATGATTCAAGCCGACACCTTTCATCAGGACCTGACCTGATAAGTTCCTCCAGTATTTTGTGTGTGTTGATTCTCCCGGTGACCTTTAAAGAGCTTCTGCCTGCAGAAAATTGAAAGCTGTGGATTGGGAGGTCTTCAACTGAACAGTGCACTTCAAGATTCAAGAATGTTTAATGTTATTTCCAGTACACAAGTGTAAAAAAGAACAAGATAACTGTTACTTCGGATCTGATGCAGCACAAAAAAAGCACCATAATATGAAGAATGCAATAAAAATTTAAAGACACAATAAATGTAAATTCATAAGATAGCTTATATACATAGATGGACTGTATGTCTACAAGAGACGCTAGGTACAGGAGTGTCAGTACATAAGATTGCTGACAGGAAGTAATAAAGTAGTGGTGATTGTGGGGCATGTGATGTGGTGGGTTAGTCAGTTGAGGTGTTGATCATCCTTACTGCTTGGGGAAAAGTAACTGTTTATGAGTCTGATAGTCTTGATGTGGGTACTACACAGCCTCCTCCCTGATGGGAGTGGGACAAACAGCCCATGAGCAGGGTGGGTGGGATCCTTCATGACGTTACTGGCCCTTTTCTGTATATGTCCTTGCTGGCTGTTAGCCTGGTGCCAGTGATGCAATGAGCAGTTTTGATTACACATTGTCAAGCCTACCTGCCTTCTGCAGTGCAGTTCCCTCACCAGGCAGTGATGCAGCTTGTTACGATGCTCTCTACTGTGCACCTTAGAAGGAGGTGAGTATGGATGTGCATAGGCCAACACTCTGCCTCCTCAGAAAGTAGAGGCTGTGTTCTGAGACAATGAGAGGTTGTGCGCGATATGCACTCCCAGAAGGCTGAAACTGCTGTGGCACTGATGTAAAAAGGGATGTGAGAGGCGCGAGTTCTCCTGAAGTTGCTAACAATTTCCTTTATCTTGTTGACATTGAGGAAGAGGTTACTTGCCTGGCACCAGGGCTCGAGCTCTCTCAGCTCTATTCTGTAGGCCATCCTATCATTGTTGGTGATGAGCTACACCACTGTCGTGCCATCGATGAACTTGACATGTAATTATTCGTGTGTTTGCAGTCACGTGTGAGCAGAGTGTACAGCAATGGGTCAGCACACAGCCCTGGTGGAAACCGTGTTCAGGATGATGGGGAGGGAGGAACTTTCCTGACCATCTGAGGTCTATTGGTTAGGAAGTCCAACACTCAGTTGCATAGTGGTGCATTTAGACTGAGGAGTAGGAGTTTGTTCACCAAGGTCTGTGGGACAATAACGTGAATGCCGAACTGAAATCCAGAAACAGCTTTCTGGCACTTCAGAAAAGTTTGAAGCCATGCAGTAAGATTGTTCATTCATCATATTTCATAACTTCCAAATTCATTAAGTTCTGGATCTCACTGCCTGCTTGTGTGGGAAGGTAGAAAGCCATTTAAATATGACTTGGGTGAGTGTTTAATTTGTTCTTTAACTGAGGAAATGAGAAGTGTGATTATTTATAGGAGCTTTATCAGATGGCATGGACTTTATGGATGAACGACTTGCCTCTGTGCTGTTAGTATGCACATTGTGCATTTAGAACTGCTTGTTTTATGCTTCCACCCAAAAATACTCTCTCAAAAATATTGAACTGAAATCAAGTGTGATCTAGAATGATATGCTGAAGTCGTATTACACCCAGCTAAGGATATTGTGTTTAGCAATTCAGGTTATTTAAAGTATCTCTTCTTGCCCTCAAGCCACTGAATATCCTGGGTTTCTCAGTTGGAGAGCGCATCACCCCTGCATGCCAATGTTCAGGAACCCTGTGCCTGATCATGCAAACATTCTTGTGCATTTGTGATTGTTTTTATCTTTATGGCAATAAATATAATCTCTGAATAGACACGCTTTGAAGTTACATGAGAGAGTGCGAGAGAGAGTGAGAGAGACTGAGACTTTCTCTTTAAGGAACTGCATGGAGCTCACTGCATTTCGCTTGATAGCAGTAACTTAAGTTTGAGGAAATTTCATTATTTTCATGAAAAAAAATCTGCTCCAGTTACTGGATGCTTTTAAAAAAAAAAAATTGGAATCTTGTAATGGCATCCGCAAGAGATTCGCAGATGCTGGAAATCTTTAACAACACACTGCAGGAACCATCAAGATTCATCAGTCCTGATGACTTGCAGAGTTCCTCCAGCACTTTGTGCGTTTTGTTGCAATGCTATTGACTCTATTTCCTGAGGAGACAGAGGTCCTTGAACCTCTGCTGGACGATGCTGAGGATGTTCTACGAGCCTGCGGGGGCCGGTGCTATCATATTTGCTGTTGTGTGCTGGGGCAGCAGGCTGAGGGTCACAGACACCAACAGAATCAACAAACTCATTCGTAAGGCCAGTGATGTTGTGAGGATGGAACTGGACTCTCTCACGGTGGTGTCTGAAAAGAGGATGCTGTCTAAGTTACATGCCATCTTGGTCAATGTCTCCCATCCACTACATAATGTACTGGTTGGGCACAGGAGTACATTCAGCCAGAGACTCATTCCACCAAGATGCAGAACTGAGCATCATAGGAAGTCATTCCTGCCTGTGGCCATCAAACTTTACAACTCCTCCCTTGGAGGGTCAGACATCCTGAGCCAATAGGCTGGTCCTGGACTTATTTCGTAATTTACTGGCATAATTTACATATTATTATTTAACTATTTATGGTTCTATTACTATTTATTATTTATGGAGCAACTGTAACGAAAACCAATTTCCCCCGGGATTAATAAAGTATGACTATGACTATCATTTTCAGATTTCAATAACTGCAGTAAAAATTGCAGTTGTTATTAGTTCAGTGTGTTTGTATTGGTTTATTATTGTTACCTGTACCATGATCCAGTGGAAAGCTTCTTGTGCATACTGTTCATACAGATCAAATAATTTGCCAGTTCATTGAGGTAGAATAAGGTTAAAAAAACAATGCAGACTAAAGTATAAAAGCTAATGATTGTAATGAGGTCAATTAGGAAGCCAAGAGGTCATTGAAGAGCCTGAAACAGTGGGGTAGAAGCTGTCCTTGAGCCTGGAGGTACGTGCTTTCAGGCTTTTGTATCTTCTGCCCGATGGGAGAGGGAAGAAGCGAGAATGTTGAGGGTTGGTGGGATCTCTGATTATGCTGGTTGCTTTAATGAGGCAGTGAGAAGTATAGACAGAGTTCATGATATACTGGGTTGTGTGCTATTCCTGGATTCCTTGAAGAGACCTGTGACACTGAGTAGTGATAGGCCCACTGACAGGAATCTATCAGCATGTCCTGGTCTTTTACATGGGATACACAAGTGTAGAAGTCGTGATCTTACTGGAAATTACATGGTTCGATACTGACAATTAAAGGTGCTAAGAAGTTCTTTGATAGGCACATGAACATGTAGGAAATGGAGGGATACGGAGATTGTGTAGGCAGAGGGGATTTGTTTAATTGGCTATTTGTTAACTAATGTTCAGTACAACGTTCTGGGCCAAAGAGCCAATTCCTGTGTTGTCCTGTTCTATGTTTTACATTCTAGAGGGCACAAATAAAAGATCAGAGATCTAACCGGGAACTTCTTTACACTGAAGATAGTCAGTACCTGAAACGAGCTGCCCGAGGAAGAAGTCGAGGTCTGTACTACTGCAACATTTAAGAGGCATTTCGATAGGTAGAAAGAGGGAGAGGCTTGGAAGAATCATGGAGGCATTAGTAATGATCTTCTTTATAGAATCACTAGATTCTGGAATGGCTCTGGAAGACTGGAAAATTGCAAATGCCACTCCACTCTTCAACAAGGGAAATAGGCAGAAGAAAGGAAACAATAGGCCAGTGAGTCTGACTTCAGTGGTTGGGAAAATGTTAGAGTCAATTATTAAGGATGAGGTCTCAGGGTACTTGAAGGCATATGATAAACAAAAGGCCACAGTCAGCCTGGTTTCTTCAAAGGAAAATCCTACCTGACAAATTTGTTGGATAGACAAAGGAGAATCGGTTGATGATGTATACTTGGATTTTCAGGTCTTCAACAAGGTGCCACACATGAGGCTGTGTAACAAGCTATGAGCCCATGGTATTACAAGAAAGATTCTAGCATGGATAAAGCAGTGGCTAATTGGCAGGAGGCAAAGAGTGGGAATACAGGGAGCCTTTTCTGGTTGGCTGCTGGTGACTAGTGGTGTTCCACAAGAGTTTGTGTTTGGACAGAATCTTTTTACATAATGTGTCAATCATTTGGATGATGGAATTGATGGCTTTGTTGCAAAGCATGCAGATGATATGAAGATAGGCGCAGTGGTAGGTAGTTTTGAGGAAATAGGCTACAGGAGGACTTAGACAGATTAGGAGAATAGGCAAAGAACTGGCCGATGGAATACTGTGTCGGGAAGTGTATGGTCATGTACTTTGGTAGAAGAAGTGAAAGGGTTGACTACTTTCTAAATGGAGTGAAAATATAAAAAAAAATCTGAGGTGCAAAGGGACTTGGGAGTCCTTGTGCAGGATTCCCTAAAGGCTAATTTGCAGGTTGAGCCTGTGGTGAGGAAGGCAAATGTGATGTTAGCATTCATTTCAAGAGGACTGGAATATAAAAGCAAGAAGCCTTATAAGACATTGGTGAGGCCTTACTTGGATTATTGTGAACATTTTTGGGCCCCTTATCTTAGAAAGGATATACTAAAACTGGAAAAGGTTCAAAGGAGGTTTATGAAAGTGATTCCAGGATTGAATGACGTCATATGAAGAGTGTTTGATGGCTCTGGGCCTGTATTTGCTAGAATTCAGAAGAATGAAGGATAACTTCATTGAAACCTATCGAATGGTGAAAGGGCTTGATAGAGTGGATGTGAAGAGGATGTTTCCTATGGTGGGAAAGTCTAAGACCAGAGGACACAGCCTCAGAATAGAGGGTTACCCTTTTAGGACGGAGATGAGGAGGAATTTCTTTAGCCAGATGGTGGTGAATCTGTGGAATTCTTTGCCATGGGCAGCTGTGGAGTCCAAGCTTTTATGTATATTTAAGGCAGAAGTTAATAGATTCTTGATTAGTCAGGGCATGAAGAGATATGAGAGGGAAAGAGATTGAGGCGGAGAGGAAAATAGGATCAGCCATGAAGTAAATGACGGAGGAGACTCGATGGGCCAAATGTCCTAATTCTACTCCTATATCTGATGGTCTTATGGTCCTATAAATGCTAGGTTTGCCAGCTTTGATGGTTCATTTTGTGCTGTGTCATATGACATGAGTGATCATGGTCTTTCTATGACCATGATTGTTCTTAGCAAATTTTTCTACAGAAGTGGTTTGCCATTGCCTTCTTCTGAGTAGTGTCTTTACAAGACATGTGACCCCAGCCATTATCATTACACTTCAGAGATCATCTGCCTGGCTCAATGGTAGTATAACCAGGAATGGTGATATGCACCAGCTGCTCATGTGACCATCCATCTGCCCCCATGGCTTCACGTGACCTTGAGCAGGTGCTACACCTTGCCCACAGGTGACCTGCAGGCTTGCTGAGGGAAGGAGTGCCTTACACCTCCTTTGCTAGAGACATATCTCTGGCCTGTCACCTGCATCCTTTTGTTAGTATAATAATAGTAGTTAAGTTCCAATCTGAGGAAGGAATTGTGGCTCCATCTACAATTTTAGTGAAGGGAAATTAGAGAATTTCTTTGCTCTATGTACCACATAGAAAGGAACTTTTGTCAATGTCCGATGCTCGAGATGGTGGTCAATGAAACTGAACATGCCCACCAGAAGCAGCTGACCTTATCCAGAATAAAAATCATGTGTTAGCACCCAAGGTTGCCATGGAAAAAATACCGCGTTACTACCACCACGTGGATGCAGGCTTCAAAACCCCACGGGAGGCCATTGGTGGAACCTTTAATGCAAGAAATGTCCATTTACTAGGATTCAGGGGCACGTTCTCACAGGTG
Source organism: Mobula hypostoma (assembly GCF_963921235.1). Lineage (NCBI taxonomy): Eukaryota > Metazoa > Chordata > Chondrichthyes > Myliobatiformes > Myliobatidae > Mobula > Mobula hypostoma. The sequence goes on from NC_086105.1 coordinate 73,731,225, forward strand.
TTGTAACTAAAATGAAGATGCAGCGGACTATTGTTATTCACAGAGACTACCTTCCTTACAGCAGGAAATAGAACCACTTTGAGAAGTGACACAAGAACATGTCTGTGCACTCTATCCCCTTACCTCAGGGAAGTGCACAATGGAGACGAGGTAACTTGTGGGCCGTAGGAACCAAGAAAAAGTTCCAGAAATTTTGAGGGTAGCTGTAATACATATCATCTACAATAAAGTCTTAGTGACAAAATCTCAAAAGGAACTATCGCTATTGTTTCAGCATGGGCGTGATTGGGCATAATCACCTGAAAATACCTGATTGTGACAGAGTGGAAAATAACTGCTGTTGTAATATTTCTATGCCTCATAATAAACTTTATAACACACCAGAGAGAGTGGCAACGCCATTTACCCCATCCCCTCCCACCAATGGCTGGAAATCATTGTTTCTGAGTATTATTCTGCAGCCACTTGTTGGGAAGAATTGGCCCTTCATGCTATAATAATAGGGAGAATCTCCTCGTGAAACAATTGAAAATCATGGTCTACACCATGCTACTGGTAACAAAGAGAAACGTTACTTTATAGAATACATCACCTTTGACACTTCTGCCCTCTGCTTACGTTGAGTACCTCAAACAATTTTGCTCTACCGCATTGTGAAATACATACTGCCCGACAGAGCAGCAGCCTTAGACACACCTTCCTGTTCAATGGAATACTAGTTTAAGGGGATTATTTCCCATTTGGCACCAATTTACCTTTCACACATTGTAATGCAAAAACTGCTGGCGCAATGGAGCAGCAAAGACATTAGCTCTGAGGCACCATCTTTAGCCAGAACTGCAACAGATCCATCATGCTATTAGCACGTTTCAGTACTTTACACAACGTTTGATTTACGGTACATAAAGTTAAAGGGAGAAGAGGCTTAAGGGAGAATACATCTACTCCCATACATATCCAATGGTATTTGTCTCAGGCTGAGAACTATCTCTGAACTGTAATCCATCTGTGAAGAGAGAGGCTCCCTAGAATAGAGATGAACTGCACTTCATGAAATGGGATTATCCGCTGATTTTACACCAGGGAAGTCCAATACAGTTGTACATGCATCAAGGTTCATTCAATTCTGTGTAATCACAAAACAATTGAAAACAGTATTTTATTTTTCAAGTGCTCCTTAACAAGAATCCCTCCTTTGTGTTAAAATATTGTGATACTTTACTGTGATGAAGTTTTAAGAGGCACTATTACGTAGTTTTAGACAACTCTTTATTTATGAACAACTGATTCAAGTCTGCTTTTAACATAAACTTGACATATTAAAAAAATAAAAATTACAAATTTTAATTCTTGCAAAAGTCAGTCATTAATGAAGTTTTATTAACACTAATTTTTCTTGTAAGTAAGGCAATCTCACCAGCTTTTCACTGCAAAGCCACTTCAAAGTATATCTACCCTGAAGAAGTTTAAATTTCTCTTTGATGGGTGTTTAGTGAGTCCTTTTCTCATTGCTTCCCCTCTCTGATCTCCACTGTTCTCTGACTCTTTAACCATGTACTTCTCCTTCCCTTTCTACTCTCCTTTTCAATCAGATTCTTTATCCTTCAACCCTTTACCTTCTTCCTCTACCACCTGCCAGCTTCTCACTTCATCCCCTCTCCCCATCCACTCACTTTCCCCCTCACCTGGTCTCACCTATCACCTGCCAGCTTCTCACTTCATCCCCTCTACCCAACCACTCATCTTCCCCCTCACCTGGTCTCACCTATCACCTGCCAGCTTCTCACTTCATCCCCTCTCCCCATCCACTCACCTTCCCCCTCACCTGGTCTCACCTATCACCTGCCAGCTTCTCACTTCATCCCCTCTCCCCATCCACTCACCTTCCCCCTCACCTGGTCTCACCTATCACCTGCCAGCTTCTCACTTCATCCCCTCTCCGCAACCACTCACCTTCCCCCTCACCTGGTCTCACCTATCACCTGCCAGCTTCTCACTTCATCCCCTCTCCCCATCCACTCACCTTCCCCCTCACCTGGTCTCACCTATCACCTGCCAGCTTGTACTCCTTCCCCTCTTATTCTGGCTTCTTCCCCCTACCTTTCCAGTCCTGATGAAGGTTGTTGGCATGAATTGTTGACTGTTTATTTCCACTAATAGATGTTTTCTAACCTGATGAGTTCCTGGAGTTTTAGGTTAAATACTTGCTCTAAAAGTTGACCTGTGCAGGTATACCTGGACAGGAGGAAAACTTTATACTTTAAAAAGAGCCCACTGAACTGTTCTCACAGTCTATGGTCACACTTTCAAGGACTCTTTATCTCATGTTCTCAATATTCATTGCTTATTTCTGTATTGTTATTATTTTTATATTATTTTATTAATATTATATAATAATTATCAGTATTATTTTCTCTCTTTTGTCTTTTGCACATTGGTTGCTTGTCTGTCCTGTTGGATGCTATCTTTCATTGATTCTATTGTGGATTTTGGATTTACTGAGTATGCCCGCAGGATTGTATACAATGACATAAATGTATTTTGATAAAAAATTTACTTTGTACAAGCAACAGGAAGGGCTGATGGCTTATTGTTCTCCCTGAATTAAAACGAGGCATTGTCAGCAAGCTAAGTTGATGAGGTTGTGTCATGGCCATCCAGCACCCCACTTCCTGAGTCCGGAAGGGTCACTGCCCGAAACATTGACTGTTAATTCATTTCCATAGAAGCTGCCTGACCTGCTGAGTGTGTGTTGCTTAGTATTTCTCTTTCCCTCTTTTATTTGTCTTTTCCTCATATCTGTAAACTCCATTTTCTTTTCGCTTTAGGCATAATGATACAAATATACACTCAAGAGCCACTTTATTAGACACCTCCTGTACCTAGTGGCTACTGCATGTATGCTTATGGCTTTTGCTGCTGTGGCCCATGTTTTTCAAAGTTTGACCTGTTGTGCATTCAGAGCTGCTCTTCTACACACCATTGTTGTCACGAGTGGTTATTTGAGTGATTGTTACCTTCCTGTCAGCTTGAACCAGTCTGGCCATTCTTCTCTGGCCTGTCTCATTAACAAGACATTTTCACCCACAAAACAGCCGCTCACCAGATGTTCTTTTTGTTTTTGCACCATTATGTATAAAATCTAGAGTCTGTTGTGCATGAAAATCCCAGCAGTTTCTGAGATGCTCAAATGACCCCATCTGGCACCAACAATCATTTCATAATCAAAATCACTTAGATCTTATTTCTTCCCAATTCGGATGTTTGATCTGAACAACTGAACCTCTTGACCATGTCAGCATGCTTTTATGCTTTGAGTTTCTGCCACATGATTAGCTGATTAGATATTTACATGAACAAGCAGGTGTACAGGTGTATCTAATAAAGTGGCCACTGAATGCATTGATGTTTTCTATTTTGGATTTCTGGTTCACAATCTGAAGATCTCAGTAAGGTGATGTTGTTATGATCGCTTGACGAGCTGCCCTCGTGGTCTGAAATGCTCACACACATTTTGGATTCCAACCACTCTCTGGATGAAAATAATTCCTTAAGCTCATGCCTCTATTTCTCTTTATCTTATTTGTCTATGTCCCTCATAATTCCATACATTTTAATCAGGTCCCCTGCTAACCCTCCTCCACTTCAGAGAAAACAAGCCCTACATCTCCAGTCTCTCCTCACGAGTAAAATGCATAATTCCGGGCAACATCTGGTTTCAAAGACAGATGGCAGGTAATCTGTATGAAAATGTGAGGGGAAGGGCAGAGTAAGAGATAGGAAGTAATAGGAAGGAGGAAAAGGATGAAGTGTCTCAATCCGAAAAACCATTATTCTCCACCGATGGTGTCTGTCCCAGATTGTTACTCCAAATACTATTGTATCTCTCGTGTCCCAAAGTCAAAGTAAATTATTATCAAATTGCACTTATATCACCATATATACATTTTCTTGCAGGCATTTACAGGAAAGTAAAGAAATACTTGCCCAAGACATGCTAGCCTTGTAACAGTACATCTCAGTAATCTTTTAGAAATATGCCTGTTTTTCTATTTTTTTCTTGCTTGAATGAACAATTTCACTTTCACACATTAAACCTCATCTGCCAAATCTTTGCCCATTGATTTGACTGATTTATACACCCTATATCCTCTCCGCAACTCACCTTTCATCCTCCCTTTGTGTCATTAACAAATTTAGCAATAATACCTTCGACATATGAAATTCTGGTTACTGGACCAGGATATACTATCCATTCCTAAATGGGTAGTATTGGAATTACAATCTGTTCAGTGTTTTACACTTGGCTCTATGTTAGGTTCCTCTCTTCCTTTTGATTGGAAATGCCTTAAACAGGTGTCTAACCCGATAGTTAAATATACCTTGCGTATTTGGTTTCAATTCAGAAAATTTTTTGATCTTAATCAATTTGGGTTAGCGATTCCTATTTTAGGTAACATATTTTTTCCTCCCTCTTTTACGGATCGTGCTTTTCAAATTTGGAAGACTAAGGGTATTTCACGGTTTTTGGATTTATTTTTAGATGGTTCCCTTATGTCTTTTGAACAATTATCTAATAAATATAACTTATCAAGAATACATTTTTTTAGATATTTACAAGTTAGAAATTTTCTAAGTACTATACTTTCTTCCTTTCCAATGCTTCCTCCTACATACATTTTAGATACTATAATCAACCTCAATCCATGTCAGAAAGGTGCATCGGCTGTGATTTATAATATTATTATGAAACTTAGGAAAGCTCCATTTGATAAGATTAGGGTAGATTGGGAACAGGAATTGGGGTTTACCATTTCTGTGGATGACTGGGGGCAGATTTTACAATTAGTCAATACTTCCTCTATCTGTGCTAAACATTCCCTAATTCAATTTAAAGTTGTTCATAGAGCACATATGTCCAAAGATAAGTTAGCGCGCTTTTATTCTCATATTAATCCTTTTTGTGATAGATGTCCGGGGCAGATAGCCTCTTTAACTCATATGTTTTGGTCTTGCCCTACTTTGGAAACTTTTTGGAGAGACATTTTTAATATTATCTCCAAGGTATTGAATATAGATATCTCTCCTCACCCTATTACTGCTATCTTTGGACTACCTAAAATTTCCAGTAATCTCTCCCCTTCAGCCCGTAGAATGATTGCATTTCTTACTTTAATGGCGAAAAGATGTATCTTACAACATTGGAAAGAGCTTAATGCTCCAACTACCTTTTTTTGGTTTTCTCAGACGATATTATGCTTGAATCTGGAGAAAATTAGAAGCAATCTTTATGACTCCTCATTTAAATTTGAACAGACTTGGAGATCTTTTATTCAATATTTTCATTTAATGTAATATATACCCTTCTTGTTTTTTTCACTGTTTTTAATGGAGGTCGGGATTGAGGACGTGATTTTAAGTTTAACTCTGTTTGGTTTCAAGTTAGCCCATTGCTTTGCGTTGCTTTTAGTTAGTTGCACGGTGGGTTTTTTTTTGGGGGGGTTTTTTCTTTTTCTCCATTGATATATATATATATAAAATTAGTATACTATTATGTTACCTTGGTATATTATGTTTAAATTACATTGTTTGTAGTATTTTTTTTGTATTAATATCTTCTGTAATTTTATTATATTCTAACAATGTATTAGTGTCTATATGGCTTACCTTTTTGTATACTTATTCAATAAAAATATTTAAAAAGAAAAGCAATAATACCTTCAATGCTTTCATCCAAATCATTCATAGAAACTATAAAAGTTTCAGGCCCTGAGGTGAGCAGTGAATAGAGTTCTCTGCTAAAGCTATGATCAGAAGGAAAACATGAATGCATGTTCCACATCAATTATAGTAGAAGTTTGGAATTTTCTCTCCTAAAATGCTGTGAATGGTGAAGGACTCTTCTCCCAAGGAGCCTGTAAATTCATAGTTCCCAGTAAAGTCCAGTGACTGCTCTGCACTCCAATTATTGTAACCAATTTACTGGATAATCATGTGGGAAGTCCAGATGATGCATAAACACACCTTGTATCCTGCTGTGCATATTCACTGGAACTGATTGTATACCTATTGAATGAATCTCTGCTCCAATTACTTCAGTGGCTTGTTTCAACTTCTCTTAAAACCTTCTTACTGCTTTCACCTACAGAAAGCAAATCTTCACAGCTATAGTTAAAACCTGCAGGATCTCCACCCTGCAAGAGGAAACAGTCGAGTAAGCTGTGGTGAATCTTGCTTCTATCAGATTCTATCATCTTCAGCACTTTGTTACCTCCTCCTATCATCTCCCTATTTACAACTGTTCATCCTCCAATTGCTGATCTTCACCACCACCCCCTTCTCCATAAGACCATAAGACCATAAGACAAAGGAGCAGAAGTTGGCCATTGAGCCCATCTAGTCTGCTCTGCCATTTTATCATGAGCTGATCCATTCTCCCATTTAGCCCCACTCCCCCGCCTTCTCACCATAACCTTTGATGCCCTGGCTACTCAGATACCTATCAATCTCTGCCTTAAATATACCCAATGAGTTGATCTACACTGCTGCTCGTGGCAACAAATTCCATAGATTCGCTACCCTCTGACTAAAAAATTTTCTTCGCATTTCTGTTCTGAATGGGCGCCCTTCAATCCTTAAGACATGCTCTCTCGTACTAGACTCCCTCATCCTGGGAAACAACTTTGCCACATCCACTCTGTCCATGCCTTTCAACATTCAAAATGTTTCTATGAGGTCTCCCCTCATTCTTCTAAACTCCAAGGAATATAGTCCAAGAGCGGACAAACATTCCTCATATGTTAACCCTCTCATTTCCGGAATCATTCTAGTGAATCTTCTCTGTACCCTCTCCAACATCAGCACATCCTTTCTTAAATAAGGAGACCAAAACTGCCCACAGTACTCCAAGTGAGGTCTCACCAGCGCCTTATAGAGCCTTAACATCACATCCCTGCTCCTATACTCTATTCCTCTAGAAATGAATGCCAACATTGCATATGCCTTCTTCACCACCGACTCAACCTGGAGGTTAACCTTAAGGGTATCCTGTACGAGGACTCCCAAGTCCCGTTGCATCTCAGAACTTTGAATTTTCCCCCCATTTAAATAATAGTTTGCCCGTTTATTTCTTCTGCCAAAGTGCATAACCATACACTTTCCAACATTGTATTTCATTTGCCACTTCTTTGCCCACTCTTCCAATCTATCCAAGTCTCTCTGCAGACTCTCTGTTTCCTCAGCAATACCGGCCCCTCCATCTATCTTCATATCGTCAGCAAACTTAGCCACAAAGCCATCTATTCCATAATCCAAATCGTTGATGTACAATGTAAAAAGAAGCGGCCCCAACACGGACCCCTGTGGAACACCGCTGGTAAACGGCAGCCAACCAGAGTAGGATCCCTTTATTCCCACTCTCTGTTTCCTGCCAATCAGCCAATGCTCTACCCATGTATGTAACCTCCCCGTTATCTTGTTAAGTAGCCTCATGTGTGGCACCTTGTCAAAGGCCTTCTGAAAATCCAAATATACAACATCCACTGCATCTCCCTTGTCTAGCCTAGTTGTAATTTCCTCAAAAAATTGTAATAGGTTTGTCAGGCAGGATTTTCCTTTACAGAATCCATGCTGAGTTCTGCCTATCTTGTCATATGCCTCCAGGTACTCTGTAACCTCATCCTTGACAATCGACTCCAACAACTTCCCAACCACCGATGTCAAGCTAACAGATCTATAATTTCCTTTTTGCTTCCTTGCCCCCTTCTTAAATAGTGGAGTGACATTTGCAATCTTCCAGTCTTCCGGAACCATGCCAGAATCTATCGACTTTTGAAAAATCATCGCTAATGCCTCTGCAATCTCCACAGCTACTTCCTTCAGAACACGAGGGTGCATTCCATCTGGTCCGGGAGATTTATCTACCTTTAGACCTACACTTTGCTTGCTAGCTCTTTCTACTCCTCTTCCCTTCACCTCTTTATATTGGCTCTGCCCCCTTTTTCAGTTCAGATGAAGGTTTCCACTCAGAACGTCAACTGCCCATTTCCCTCCTGTCCAGCTGAGTTTATTCTCTCTGTGTAATTTCTTTCTGCATTGTGCCAGGATTCTCAGTCCAGGAGAAGATCATTGTAGTCACCTCCTGCCCAGCTGTTCTTATTGTGGGCCTGTTTTCAGCATAGTACAATACATCAGAGGAGCAGGAGCTTTGGACCACGATGTCTGATATCAAATCCTACTAAATCTCTTTCACCCATATCATAAACTTGTCCTGCACATCTCCTTTAAACTTCCTACTCTCACCTTCAATGCATGCCCTCTTGTACTTGACATTTGGACCCTGGGAAAAATACACTGACTGCTCCACCTCTCATAATTTTATAAACTTATATCAAATCTTCTCTTAGCCTGCAATGCTCCAGTGAGAACAAACCCATGTTTCTCCAACCTCACCTTATAGATCATGCCCTCTAATCCAGGGAACTTCCTGGTAAACCTCTTCTGCACCCTTTCCAAAGTCTTCACATCCTCCCCTGTAATGGGAAAACCAGAACTGCACATGATACTCCAAGTGCAGATTAATCAAAGCTTTATGTAGCTGCAGCATATCTTCTTGACTCTTCTACTCACTGACCCATTTAAAGGAGGTGAGAATGTCCCATGCCATCTTTACCGCTCTATTGTATCTGTTTAGGTGACCTGGTCCCTGATCATTCGTGCCTTCCTTAACAAAATCTGTGAATGATACCAAGATTGCGGTGTAGTGGACAGTGAAGAAGACTATCAAAGCTTGAAGTGGGATCTGGACCAGCTGGAAAAATATGCTGAAAAATGGCAGATGGAATTTAATGCAGACAGCACGAGGTGTTCCACGCTGGGAGGACCAACCAGGGTTGGTCTTACATAGCGAATGGTAGGGCACTGAGGAGCATGGTAGAACAATGGGATCTGGGAATACAGGTCCATAATTCATTGAAAGTGGCATCACAGGTAGATTGGGTGGAGCTTAGGAGATGATGGTATCTAACGGCAACTCCTTCGCTTGCATCTTCAGAAGCAGCTCTATTTCTATCTTTATTATCTCTATTTTTCCCTTTCAGGTTCTTTTGAAGACCCTGACCTGGAGTTACATGCTGAGTTTGGTTCTTTGTGGCAATGGGACCCACTCTCAGGGTCTCATGACTGGCTGCTATTCGATATACCGAGGACGCAGCCTAGAAGTTTAGCGCACCTGCAGGGTTCTGGGATTTGCTGGCTCTGAAAGCGGGCAGACTTGTAGTTGGTGCCTCCTCAGGAAATCAATGTGTTGTGGGAGACAGAAGATCGAAAGCAGCAAGCTGGTTGCCAGCTGTGTGCCCAGAGACCTGAGTTCTTTGGGCACAGAGCTCGGAAAAAGTGACGCAACAGACTTTTAACACCATAAATCAGCAAGTTGTTCGTTATGTCTTCCCTCTTGCTGTGAAATGGAGACACCTCTTTTTCCCTTATTAGGGAGAGAGAGAGCCTGTGGTATGTCGAATTACCAGGTGAATGAGTAGTCTTTGGGTACTGCAAGTCTCTGTCTTGTATACATTTCTCTGACATTAAATGTACCTTTGAAACATTTGAAAGAAGGCTTTTGGCACATTGGCCTTCAAAGATCAAAGGATTGAGTACAGGAGTTGGGATGTTATGTTGAGGTTGTAAAAGACGCTGGTGAGGCCTGATTTGGAGTACTGTGTGCAGTTTGGTCACCTACAATCAGGAAAGATGTAAATAAGATTGAAAAAGTACCGAAAGTTTACAAGGATGCCGCTAGGACTGTAGGACCATAAGACCATAAGACAAAGGAGCAGAAGTTGGCCATTTGGCCCACAGAGTATGGTCCGCCATTTTATCATGAGCTGATCCACTCTCCCATTTAGTCCCACTCCCCCGCCTTCTCACCATAACCTTTGATGCCCTGGCTACTCAGATACTTATCAATCTCTGCCTTAAATACACCCAATGACTTGGCCTCCACTGCCGCCCATGGCAACAAATTCCATAGATTCAAAACCCTCTGGCTAAAAAAATTTCTTCGCATCTCTGTTCTGAATGGGCGCCCTTCAATCCTTAAGTCACACCTTCTCGTACTAGACTCCTCCATTATGGGAAACAACTTTGCCATATCCACTCTGTCCATGCCCTTCAACATTTGAAATGTTTCTATGAGGACCCCCCCCCTCATTCTTCTAAACTCCAAGGAATACAGTCCAAGAGCAGACAAACGTTTCTCATATGTTAACCCTCTCATTCCCGGAATCATTCTAGTGAATCTTCTCGGTACCCTCTCCAACGTCAGCACATCCTTTCTTAAATAAGGAGCCCAAAACTGCCCACAGTACTCCAAGTGAGATCTCACCAGTGCCTTATAGAGCCTCAATATCACATCCCTGCTCCTATACTCTATTCCTCTAGAAATGAATGCCAATATTGCATTTGCCTTCTTCACCACCGACTCAACCTGGAGGTTAACCTTAAGGATATCCTGTACGAGGACTCCCAAGTCCTGTTGCATCTCAGAACTTTGAATTCTCTCCCTATTTAAATAACAGTCTGCCCATTTATTTCTTCTGCCAAAGTGCATAACCATACACTTTCCAACATTGTATTTCATTTGCCACTCCTTTGCCCATTCTTCCAATCTATGACCTGAGTTATAAGGAAAGATTGAGTAGGTCAGAACTTTATTCTCCAGGACATTGAAGACTGAGGGAGATTTGATGGAGGTATACAAAATTATGAGAGGTATAGATAGGGTAAATGCAAGCAGGCTTTTCCAGGAAGGTTGTATGAGTCTACTAGACATCATGAGATAAGAGTGAAAGGTAAAATGTTTAAGGAGAACATAGGGGAAACTTCTTCACTCAAGAGTGTGGAATGAGCTGCCAGTGTAAGCAATGGATGCGATTTCGATTTCAACATTTAAGAGAAGTTTGGTTAGGTACATGGATGGCTGGTGTATGGAGGGCTATGGTCTGGGTGCAGGTTGATGGAAACTAGCAGTTTAAGTGGTTTAGTATGGACAAAATGGGCCAAGGGCCTGCTTTTGTGCTGTAGTTTTCTGACTCTGACTCTATTCATCACATTGACCAGGATATGCATGTTCCCATGAGTGAATGAGGCAACAGTCCTCTCCTCTGTAGCCTTCGTCTCCTCCACTGCGGCGTAATGTCTGCTGATATGGTTTGCCTTTAAAAGCTGACACCTATCTCTGGTTACGTTGTGGCAAGGAATCAGAAGCTTTTCTAAATTGGGTAAAGTCCCATCAGGAACAGTACCAGTCTCCATTTTATGTTGTGGCATAAACACCTCAATGCTGCTTTGATACTGGATTTTGGCCAATTTTGCAATACTGTGCAGGGAGGCTGCTCTGGCATTTGTATGCAAGGCAACAAGTCTTCAGCACATCGGCCACAGGTGAAATCAGATCTCTTTAGGCATCTGACTTTGATGGATGGGAACGAGAAAAAGTAGTTTTGCACATAGCAATGTTCTACTAACAGAAACAGCAAAAAGGACTGGTTATTATAATGTATTTTCTGGTGTAGAGGATCCCTGTGGCTAAGCATGCCTCACCTGTGTTTCATGAGGAAAGAGTAATGGTGCAATTATAGAATTTTACAGCAAGAAAACAGGTCACACACCCTATGTTCCTCCCTTGATATCTTTCTCCACATCAACTACCTTTCCAGATAAACTCTGTGTACACTCTGTCAGTCCTTCAAGGAACTGCCTCATTACTTTCTACAAATCAACACTATAAATACCAAATCTGTGGCTGATAATTTCACATTCTAATAATGTAACACAATTTTCTAATACAATATGATTAATACATCCAACCTTTTAGGACACAATCAATAGTTTTAGGAACAGCTTCTTTCCCTCCAGATTTCTGAATGGACAATGAAACAACTTATGACCACCACTCACTATTGTTGTTCTCTTCTAGCACTACCTATCTCATTTATGTTGTAATATATAATTATTTTATGCATTGTATTGTACTGCTGCTACAAAACAACAAATCTCACAACACACGTATTAAACCCGATTCTGATTCTTAGCCAGCATTTTCTGTTCTTATTTGTTATTCTCCGACTTTGACCACCTCACAATTATGTTTGTTATTCAATGGCCAAGTCAGGATGGGCAGTAAATTCCGACCCATGCCAGGAACATCCACATCCCATATACCAATAAAAATGAATCTCATCTTTATGTCCAAACACTCCTCCACTTAGGAACCTGCTGATAAAAATACAAAGATGTTCATCTCATTTATTATTCCTCTTGAACCATGCTGCTCCTCCCAGTGGTGAAAAGAATCCTTTGTAGCTTAGAGAGAGATTTAGGCCAGTTAGAAAAGTGGGCTGAAAGATGGCAAATGGAGTTTAATGCTGAAAAATGTGAGGTGCTACATTTTGTTAGGACTAATGAAAATAGGACATACATGGTAAATGGTAGGGCATTGAAGAATGCTGTAGAACAGAGGGATCTAGGAATAATGGTGCGTAGTTCCCTAAAGGTGGAATCTCATGTGGATAGGGTGGTGAAGAAAGTTTTTGGTATGCTGGCCTTTATTAATCAGAGCATTGAGTATAGGAGTTGGGGTGTAATATTGAAATTGTATAAAGCATTGGTAAGGCCAAATTTGGAGTATTGTGTACAGTTCTGGTCACCAAATTATAGGAAAGATGTCAATAAAATTGAGAGAGTACAGAGGAGATTTACTAAAATGTTGCCTGGGTTTCATCTCCTAAGTTACAGAGAAAGGTTGAACAAGTTAGGTCTTTATTCTTTGGAGCATAGAAGGTTGAGGGGGGACTTGATAGAGGTGTTTAAAATTATGAAGGGGATTGATAGAGTTGACGTGGATAGGCTTTTCCATTGAGAATGAGGGAGATTCAAACAAGAGGACATGAGTTGAGAGTTAAAGGGCAAAAGTTTAGGGGTAACATGAGGGGGAACTTCTTTGCTCAGAGAGTGGTAGCTGTGTGGAACGAGCTTCCAGCAGAAGTGGTTGAGGCAGGTTCGATGTTGTCGTTTAAAGTTAAATTGGATAGATATATGGACAGGAAAGGAATGGAGGGTTATGGGCTGAGTGCAGGTTGGTGGGACTAGGTGAGAGTAAGAGTTCAGCACGGACTAGGAGGGCTGAGATGGCCTATTTCCGTGCTGTAATTGTTATATGGTTATATGGATGGCAAAAGACACCTTTACAAGAATGAAGAGTATAACCATATAACCATTGTTATATGGTTATATAGCTCGTACATACAGCCGATAAGGTATCTCTAAGAGTTGTCTTCTATCATATGATGTGACTCTGGCATTTTGTTCCAGCTGATACTGCAGGTGAGTTGAGAGTTAGTCTCAGTCATACAGTAACACACACCAAAATGGGACCATCACTCCACTGAATCCATGCCAACCACTCATTTACACCTCTCTGATTCTCCCTGCGTTCCTATCAACACCACCCAGTCTCTTCACCTCAGATTTTAACATTCATTTACAAGCAAGGGACAATTTTTAGCGACTGGTTAACTGATCAATCTGCATGCCACTAGAACGTGGACCATGCACACACTCAACATTTTAGGAATAGCTTCTTCCCCTGTCATCAACTGACAATGAACCCATGATCACTACCTCACTAAAAATGGTCTAGTTTTGCACTACATATTTACATTCTTTAAATATATATTTCTTATTGTAATTTATAGTTTTTATGTATTAGACTATACAGCTGCTGCTAAACAACAAATTTTATAACATATATCAGTGTTAATGAGCCTGATTCTGATTCAGTACATGTGACAATAGTAAACCATTTTCAAATCCAATTCCACTTGTAGGTCTCCCTCAAAGACACATACCATTATGACTTGGAAATCATCACCATTCATCATATTGGTATGGAAGTGTAGTGGTTAACATAATGCTTTACAGTACCGGTGACCCGGCTCCAGTTCCTGCTTGCTGCCTACAAGGAGTTTGCACATTCTCACCGTGACCGTGGAGGCTTCCTCTGGTCCTCTCATGGTCCAAAGACCAACTAGGTGGGAGGTTAATTGGTCACTGGAAAAGTATATGTGTCTAAGACTTTTGCACAGTACTATGAATATAGTTTACTGTTCAAAAGCTCAACTATCTTGTCTCATTGCCTTTTGAACAACATTAAAGTATTCACATCTCTCAGAATTTGTTTCATGTCAGTTCCTCTTCTGGTTCTTAAATCCAGCCTTCCACATTCTACAGAAATGAGTATATTAATCTGATTCTACAGTAATGAATATGTTAATCTGATAGGCTTTCCATTCAGAGTTTTGAAAACTGACCTTGGAACACAGTCCTCTCCAAAAGGCCAATTGTCTCCCATGATTACTCCTCCATTCGTATCACATTCTTACTTCTGCTGCGGCAGCTTTTCCTTCATGTCTTTCTATTTCTCCTTTGAGGACTGGAATAATAAAAGACTCTGCATTATAACCACGAGCCTGCTGTGCAGTTTAGCAATCTCTTCTCACCTCAGGGTGTCTTTTTGCGAGTACAGTATCAGCATTCTTACTGAATTGATACACAAACAAGCAGCCCGACACTACTTAGAGTGAAATCTCATCAGCAATACAGATGGAAAGGAGAGACCCTCATCCTTTGGTAATTGTGCAGGAATTTAAGCCAGTCAATGCAGTAATCAAGACAGTCAATGTTGCTGTTATCTACATGAAATGCTGCTTCAGGAAAGCAGCATACATTATCAGGGACCCCCCACCACACAGGCCACGATCTCTTCCTGCTACTTCTATCAGGACAAAGGTACAGAAGCCTCAGGACTCACTCCACCAGGTTCAGGAACAGTTATTACCCCCAGTCATCAGGCTTTTGAACCAAAGAGGGATAACTTCACTCAACTTCACTTGCCCCATCATTGAAATATTCCCACAACCTATGGGCATATTCAAGGACTCTTCATTTCATGTTTCTGATATTTATTGCTTATTTATTTATTTATATATAAATAAGTTTGTATTTGCCCAGTTTGTTTTCCTGTGTACTGATTGACTACCCCAGTCATTGATTCTGTTATGATTAGTATTCTTCAGATTTACTGAGTGTGCTCATAAGAAAAGGAACCTCAGGGTGACATACATGTACTTCAAACTCTGCATCACCGAGCTGCAGTGCTGTGAACAGATACAGTATTAATAGAACTGTTATAATATTCTGATCAATACAATTGATGCACACTGAGGAAGTACTGCTTTGATTGTGAATTACAGAAGAATTATATAGCAAAGAATGAGGCTATTTGGCCCATCTGATCTATCCCAGCTCTTTGAGAATGCTGTTTAGTCCCACTCACCATACACATTCCCAAAAGTCTTGCTATATTCACTACTCCTCCAATATTTTGACAATGTTGTTTTTATACCTAACAACAATATTGATCCCCAAAACCTTCCTACACAGAATGCCCTTCAAAAGACATTTATCCATTCTCTCACAAGTTAGAATCTATATGGAACAAATGCAGTGTGGTACTTTGCACATATAGTAGCTAAAAATTTAAAGCAATCATCTCTCAAGAAACATAACAGCCAAGATTATTATTCCTTTCTGTGGTCAGTTTGCTGCATCCAAATTATTTTTATATATATTGGGAAATGAAATCCAATACATGACTGACACAGGTGTACGTCGTATGCTACGTGGACACTTTATGAGGTACACCTGGTCATTAATTGAAATATCTAATGAGCCAATTATGTGGCAGTAACTCAATGCATAAAAGCATGCAGGCATGATCAAGAGTTCAGTTGGACCCAGAGAGCAGTAGGGCAGATTTGGGATGTATGTGTCTCAACTTGGAGTTAAGATTGGTCACTGGATTCAGATGGTGTTTCTGTCTTTGCAACAGAATTATTAGCAATCCTCTGGGCCTTACGGTGGATAGAAGACTCTCGACCACGTAGTGTTATCATCTGTTCGGATTCTGCTGCTGCCTTAGAGGCTATAAAAGGGAATAAATCAAAAGCTCATCCTGACATAGTTATTGAGATTCTCTTAGTGATGTTTAGAGTAGGGAAGATAGGTTGTGCAGGTAGATTTTCATGGATACCTGGGCATGCTGGGGTGGAGGGAAATGAAATTGTGGATGGCATTGCAAAGTCTTCCTTACAGAGCAGGCAACTAGAAATTAGAGTTCCCCTAGGCAGAGCAGAATTGAGAAGCAACTTTTATGTGTGTTGCTTGAAATTCCAGCATCTGCAGATTTCCTTGTGTTTGCAGAATTGAGAAGTAGGACTAAAAAAGATATAGAGAAGAAATGGCAGGAGGACTGGAAAAACGAATTAAAGGGCAGGCATTATTTTTCTAGTCACTCACTAGTTAAAAAGGTCTCAGACTGTTACATTTAAATTGTAGAGATATGGTGAAATTAACAAGACTTAGATTGGGGCGTTGTGGGTATACTATTATTTAAAGATAACAGGAAAACATCCTACTGGATTATGTGACTGTGGTAGTCCAAAGACAGTCCAGCATGTTTTGCTGAGCTGTAATCGATACAAAATTGAAAGAAGCATGTTGTTCAAGATGCTGTCTGGCTTAAAATTATTTTGGTTTTCTATTAAATCTTTGTTTGGCCATCAAGAGAATCAACATCTTATTGAAGAGTTTATTATTCAGTTTATACGTGAGATGAGGTTATATTCGAGGATTTGAGTTCCTTGAAGTTCTATAATTAATTATACATCCTGTGGAGGGCTGTAATGCGCCTAGATACATCTAAACAGCCAGAAATAGAAGAAGAAGAAGAAGAAGAAGTAGAGCTCAGTTAATGTTCAGAACAAACATCAGAATAGAGAAGAAATATGATCTAAGTGATTTTGACCGTAGAATGATTGTTAGTGCCAGAGGACATAGTTTGGGTATCTCAGAAACTGTTAATCTCCTGGGATTTTTACACATAAATCCCCAGAGTTTATAGAGAATGGTGTGGGAAAAAAAAACGTCCAGTGATCAGCTGTCCCATAGGCAGAAATGCCTGGTTAATGAGAGAGGTCAGAAGAAAATGGCCAGACTGGTTCAAGTTGACAGGAAGGTAACAGTAACTCAAATAATACCGAAATTACAGGCGGTGTGACTCAGTAAATCATCTGGAATGGGCTATCTCATTATAAAAGGTTGGATAGTTTAAAAAATTGTGCTGAAAACAAACCTAGCCTGTCCAATCTTTGAGAAGAATGAAAGAGTTGGTTAGTGCGTACAACAATCAGAATGAGTTGGTTAGAGCACACTGTATAAGATCCCAAGGAAACATGACAGAGAGGATGGAGATGGGATATTTCCTCTTGTGGGAGAATCCCGAAGTGGGGGGGGGGTCACTGTTTAAGAATAATGGGTCTTCCATTTAAGACAGAGTGAGGAAGAAATCTTTTTTCCTCCAGAGAACCATAAGACTTTGCAATTCTTTTTTGTAAAGGTGGTGGAAGTGAGGTAGTTGAGTTTTTTTTAAGAAGATACTGATAAGTGATAGGTGGGAATGCAGTGCTGAAGTTAGTCAGGTTGGTGTTGTAGATCTAGGACCTTATTCCTGTTCCTGATCCATACATTGTGGTGTAAGTGGATATGGCAAAGGAGACTTTGTAACCACTACAGTATCAAGACACTGACTTTGCTTCTCACAAGAAAATGCCTGTTCATTGTCTGACTGCATTGACTGACAAAGAATAGGAAATGAAACTGAGGCTGTGAAAGCACCATCTGCTCTGGGTCATTTAGCTAACTGGGCAATCAGCCAATTGTTGAGAATAAAACTGTATCTGTGAAATATGCTATCATATGGATTAGTCATCCAAAGACCGGAAAAAGGATATGTCTGTTCCAGTTGATCAGAAGACACAGGAGGAGAATTAGGCCATTTGGCACATTAAATCTGCTTCACCTTTCAATACTGGCTGATTTATTTTCCCTCTCAAATTCATTCTTCTGCCTTCTCTCCATAACCTTTGCCATCCTTACTAATCAAGACCCTATCAACCTTCACTTGAAATACACCCAATGACTTGGCCTACACAGGTGTCTGTAGCAATGAATTCACCACCCTTTGTCTAAAGAAATTCCTCCTCTTCTCTGTTCTAAAAGGACATCCTTGTATTCTGAGGCTGTGCCTTTTAGTTCTAGATTCTCCCATTTCATTCACTTCAGGCCCATGGGTTTTAAAGTTTCCCTACATCTTATTTAATTTCCTTGTCTTTATTGTAGTTCTACAGTCATAGAATAATGGAATACTAAAGCACAGAAGCAGGCCTTCCAGACCATCCAGTCGATGCTAACTTAGTCTCCTGTCTAGTTCCATCTACCTGCACCCGGACCGCAGCCGTCTATATCCCTGTCATCCATGTATCTAAACAAACTTCACTTACCCGATGGAACTGAACCTGCATTTACCACTCCCACTGGCAGCTCGTTCCACACTCAAAGCACCTTCTGAGTGAAGACATTCTCCCTCCACTCCTGCTTAAATATTTCACCTTTCACCCTTAATCTACAACCACTAGTTCTAGCCTCTCTCAACCTGAGGTGAAAATGCCTGCATGCATTCACTCTCTCTATACCCTTCATAATTTTGTATACCTCTGTGAGATCTCCACTCATTCTACCGCATTCCAGGGAATGAAGTCCTAACCTGTACAATCTTTCCCTAGAACTCAGGTCCTCAATTCCCAGCAACTTCCTTGTAAATTTTCTCTGCACTCTTTCAAGCTTATTCCTGAAGGTAGTTGACCAGAACTGAGCACAATACTCCAAATTTAGGCTCACCAACATCTTACATAAGTTCAACACAGCATCCCAATTCCTGGACTCACTGTACTGATTTATGAAAGCCAATGTGCCAAAAGTTCCCTTATGATCTTATCTACCTGTGATGTCACTTTCAAGGAATTATGGACCTGTATTCCTAGGCCCTCTGTTGTATTACACATCTCAGAGCCTAATTCTTACTCTGATTTGTCCTTCCAAAGTGCAACACCTCACAGTTGTCTGTATTAAATTCCACTTGTATAGCAAGTCGAGATCCCACTGAAAGCTTCCTCACTGTCCAATACACCCCCAATGACTCACCTCATTTCACAGTTTACTTTAAATAACTAAGGTTACCTTGAAATGTTGCCTCAGATTGACTGTCTTTATTTCTCTGTGTGGGGAATTATTTATTTTATTTAGAGATGCAGCCCTTCTGGCCCTTTGAACTATGCTTCCAAAAACCCCCTGATTTTTTACCCTAGCCTAATCATGAGACAATTTTTAATGACCAATTAACCTACTAATTGGTACATCTTTGGACTGTGGGAAGAACCCTGAGCAGCCGGAGGAAACCCACAAATCCAGTGGGATTTGGTCACTAAGCATCTCTCTCTGCTTCCCACAAGGATCATTCCCTCCATGATTCCCTTGTCCATTCATCCCTCTCCACTAATCTCCCCCCGGCACTTATTCCTGCAAGTGGCCGAAGTGTTACACCTGCCCATTCACCTCATCCCTCACTTCCATTCAGGGCCCCACTACTTCACCCACAAATCTGCTGGGGTTGTCTATTGTGTCCAGTGCTCTTGATGCGGCCTGCTCTACATTGGTGAGACCTGTCATAAGTTTGGGTACTGCTTCTTTGAACACCTTTGCTCCATCTGCCAAAAGTGGAACTTCCCAGTGGCCAGGCATGTTAATTCCAATTTCCATTCCCATTCCCGTTCTGACATGTTGGTCATGGCCTCCTCTTGTGCAAAAATGAGGCCACCCTCATAGTGGAGGAGAAACACTTATATTCTGTCTGGGTAGCTTCCAACCTAGTGGTAAGAACATTGATTTCTCCTTCTGGTAAAAATGTTTTTCCCTCCCCATTCCCTCTTCTTTTATTGCCCACTCTGGCCTCTCACCTCTTCTCACCTGCTTATCATTCCCCTCACACCACCACCCAGGGCCCCCCCTTCCTCTCTTTGTCCTATGGTCCACACTCCCATCCCAGCAGATTCCTTCTTCTCCGGCCCTGGACTTTCCTAGCTGGTTTCACTTATCACCTTGTAGCTATCTTCCTTCTCCCTCCCCCCACCTATTTATTCTGGCATTTTCTCCCTTCCTTTCCAGTCCTGAAGAGTGGTCTCAGCCTGAATAGGCACCTGTTCATTCATTTCCATTGGTACCGTCAGGCCGGCTGAGTTTCTCCAGCATTTTGTGTGTTGTTTTGGATTTCCAGCATCCACAGAATCTCTTGTGTTTATTATATCAGTGAATTGGCATTTTCTGGTATTAGATGTGAAGTGTCCAGCCTAAGGAAGATTTGTCGTAGAGGCAGAGAATCATACAAGATAGAAGCAAACCCTTTGGTGCACTAAGTCTGCATCAACCATTAATCACTTATTTACATAACAATGATCACACGAATCATAGTTAATTCTCCACACGCTCCTTCACTTTCCCTCATATTCTATCATCCTACCACACACTAGTGGAATCTCACACAGTGGCCAATTAAACTAAAAATCCATATGTTTTGTGGGAGGAAATCACAGCACCCTCACAAGGGAAAACATTCAAACTCTACACAGCCAGCACTGAGGGACAGGACTGAAGCCAGTACAGTAGAAGTCTTACTAACTGTGCGACTCTGAGCGAAGGAAGGGGTGAGTGTACTCCCAAAAATGTTGTGATATGTTGATCGAGATAATAATGTGGTAAATTGAATCAGCAAATTTGCTGATGACAGTAAGATTGGAGGCGTTGTGGACAGCGAGGAAGGCTTTCAAAGCTCGCACAGGGATCTGGACCAACTGAAAAAATGGGCAAGAAAATTGCAGATGGAATTTAATGCAGACAAGTGTGAGGTGTTGCATTTTGGAAGGACAAATCAAGCTGGGATATACACAGGGCACTGAGGAGTGCGGAGGAACAAAGAGATCTGGCAGTTTGGATGTCACAGGTAGACAGGGTTATAAAGAAGGCTTTTGACATCCTGGCTTTCATAAATCAAAGTATTGAGTATAGGAGTTGGGATGTTATATGGAGATTGTATAAGACATTGGTGAGGCCAAATTTGAAGTATTGTGTACAGTTCTGGTCACCTAACTAGGGTGTTGTTGGGTCTTCAGGAGTTGCGTTATAGGGAAAGATTGAACAGGTTAGGACTTTATTCCTTACAGTGTAGAAGAATGAGGGAAGATTTGATAGAGGTTTACAAACTTATGAGGGGTATAGACAGAGTAGATGTGAATAGGCTCTTTCCACTTAGATTAGGGGAGATAAATACGAGAGGACATGGCTTTAGGGTGAAAGGGGAAAGGTTTAGGGGGGACATTAGGGGGAACTTCTTCACTCAGAGAGTGGTGGAGTGTGGAATGAGCTGCCATCTGACGTGGTAAATGCGGGCTCACTCTTAAGCTTTAAGAATAAATTGGATAAGTACATGGATGGGAGAGGTCTGGAGGGTTATGGGATGCAGGTCAATGAGACTAGTGGAATAATGTTTTGGCACAGACTAGAAGGGCCGAATGGCCTGTTTTCTGTGCTGTAGTGTTTTATGGTTCTATAGTTCCTGCATTTCAATGTGGTTGATTTTGTTTTAAGTTTTCTGAGAGAAATGAAATAATTAATTGGGAGATTATTGCCTACTGTGGCAAAGTATGTATAAATCATAATGTTTCACTTTAAAAATTTCAGCCTTTTGCAATAAGACCCCAGCTTTGAAGATAACACCTCTTGAAAATTACAAAGAGGTAGGACAGTACTTGATTCTAATGCTCTGTTCTGGGGAAATCATTTTAGATGTGTTCAGAATAAAAGACTTCATGTGCCACACACATGTAAACTATTTACTATTGATGTCCTAGCATTAACAAGCAAAGAGAGTACTGAAGGAAAAGATGAATGATTTTATTTTTTGAAATGAAGGTAATTTCCATTAAAGCAAAAGAAGTTTTGGATATTTGAAATCGCTCCTTGACTTTCTCCTTTTTATCCCTGGGAACCATACAGGAGGTGTCTCATTTTCTCTTTGAAAAAGTTAACAGAAGTAATATTATGTCATTTGCAGCAGATGGCTTTCTCTTGACTTACTCATTTCCAAGAGGCTGGCTTGTTTGGAGACAATCATTTTCTGCTCAATTACACCAAGATGTTTCTGTTTAGATTTCCACTCAGCTGTGAAATGGTCGAAGAAGTTTAGAAAATGATCCTTTTTTTGTAATCACTGGTACCTAAGTAGGCAACATCTCCAGCTGCTTGCTACAAGGAAGGCCATCGCCAGGTCCTCCTCCCAATAGTCAAAAAGCCTGTTCCTTATCACAGAGTAGATTCCATACAGTGTGGAGATGATTTTCTGAGCACAATGACTCCCACAGAAGTAAATGGAGTAGCACCAACCTCTATTAATGGCCTTCAGTAATAGAATGGTGCCATAGTAGTGTATCAGTGAGTGCAACACTTCGGGTCCTAGATGCAACTTGATGGCCGCAAGACCTCTCTTTCCTGGTGGACCAGGTACTGTGCATGCTGTCCATGATTAAATGAAGCCAAGAACTGGCGAACCGTGTACACCAACCTAGGTTCTGGAGGTGCAGGCTCGGATGGGCTGAGTGGCCCCTGGACAAGTGGAAGGTGGGTGTGATCCTCTGGTACAGTGACGAGACCACTAGTGACTGGATTGATGTGATGGGTAATCTTAAAGAGACCACTGATCCAGGGCAAGAGCTTGCAAGAGTCAGTGCGCAGGGGCAGATCTCGGGTGGACAGCCAGAAACAGCCCCAAGGATGGAGTAGACTGGCTGGGCACTGCCTGCATTTTCCCTGGTGGCAGCCTATGACTCTGTGCCCTCTTCCAAACATTCTGACAACAGCAAAGCAGGGCTCTGGTGGATGGGACCTCCACCGCTGGCTCCGCCACAGGGTACAATGAGTGTTGGTAGCCATGAAGCCCTTCAAAGGGAGGTATGTAGATAGTGGGACAGTTCGGCCCAGAGTAGATACATCTTCTATGTGGTAGGGTTAGAGGAGGTGAGGCATTGCAGAAAGTTCCCCACTTGCTGTCTGACCACTGGTCTCTGATCATAGCCAGAGAACAAACTCACTGAGGTGCAGAGGAGGGAACAGAAGGCTCGCAAGAAGAAGAAGAAAAGTTGTGGACCCTGAGGGAAACTGTAGAGGAGAACCAGATCTGTGTCTCAGTGGATGACAGGAGTTTGGGGAGGGCAATGAAGTGGGCCACCTTGGAGAACTGATCCACCACTTTCATGATCACCGTGGCCCCATCAGAAGGTGGCAAACCTGTGATGAAATCCATGGTGCTGAGGGATCATGGGCACCAAGGGACCAGAGACTGCAAGAGCCCAGATCAAAGTGGAAATGTGGCAACACTTGCAGGCTGCCCAATACAATTCTCACTGTCTGATTTGATGCAAAAGGATCATTTCATTGTATGTGTAAGGGGTTTCTTCTTTTAAATTATTGTGTATGTTAATTAAAATGGCTTCTTTGTTATGTTAAAATTAAAATGGCTTCCTTGTTATGTTAAATGCTGAGAAAGTCTCCAGCTAGCACTTTGCTTGGGTTATAACAGATAGCAGAGAACTATGAACCAATGGGTGTCCATGTTATTCTTTCTTGGGGTGATATGCTGTCTCATATGGCTGGGAACCCAGGGGCTTTTGGCAGGGAGTTGGAGGAGAGACCGTGAGGACGACAGACGTGCGGGAAAGCTGAGGTTGATCACTCTGGGTGGTCCCGAGCTGCGAGTCGAAGGGGTCAGAGTGGTCCCGAAGAGCTCCCCGAGCTCCAACGTGTGCACGAAAAAATTGAACTTTGATAAGTCTGGTGCCTTTTCCATTCCTTTTTTGTATTGAACTTCTATCAATCTCATAGACTTAGTAATATTTATAAAGTGTAATTGGTAAAACATACGTTGTGTGCTGGCTGATGATTGATGTTTGAAGCTGAATCAGGTGGCAGTTATACAGCAACCGACATCACCGGGAGACCAGGTGGGCAGCGGACGGGGTTTTCCCTAGATAAATACGAGCCAATATAGCAGAGCATTACATATGTTTTGATGTACATTTGAAATGTACAGTACTATGCAAAAGTCTAGGATACATGTATATATAGTGTCTAAAACCATTGCAGAGTACTGTAGTAATTTTATGCATTACACTGTACTGCTGCCACATAAAAATCAAATTTCAGGACATACAATATATGAATTATGATAAACCTGATTCTGATATGGGTCTCTATTGTGGACTGAGAGTGGGAAGGGGGCAGGAAGAGGGGATTCATGTCTGGGAAAAGGGAAAGGGAGAGGGGAGGGAGTGGGAAGCACCAGAGAGACATTCTCTCTGACCAATAAACCAAATGAATGGAATCAAATGACCTTGCCTAGTGTCTCAGGGCTGGGTCTGTCTGCACCCACGCCAACCCCCACCCTGGCACTCCTTCTCTGCCACCTGTCCCACAGTGCTTCACCCTCAACATTCCCAACATCCTTTGTTCCCACCAGATTTACAAACTCGCTCTCTGCCCCATGTTGATAAATACAGTACTGTGCAACAGTCTTAGACACCCGAGATATATATACACAAAAGCTAATCTTTGAATCTTTTCATGAAATTTATGTAGGCTGTGTCAATTAAGAGGAACCGTGAAACATGGTTTTTCAATATATCTCCATTTTATATGCAGTACAGTCAGTAAAGATGCTGCCTGGTTCAAATCTGACTATGGGTACGGAGTCTCCACATTTCCCTCTGACCAAGTTGGTTTCCTCCAGTGCTTTGTTTCCTCCAACTTCTGAAGAGGTGAAATTGGTAGGTTAGTTGGTTGCTGTTATTTGCCCCTAGTGTGGTAGAATCTGGAGCAAATTGATGGGAATGTGGAGTGAATAAAAGATAAATAAACATATGATTAATGCAAATAATGGCAAATGGCCAGCAGGGGATTGTTGGTTCAAAGGGCCTGCCTTATCTCTCTGTGGCTCCCGTGAAGGCAAGCACACCATTACTCCAAAAATGAATCCAAAACAGATCGATTCTCAGTGTGACTGCCCCAGCCCCGCTCTCAATCTTTCTTACTGCAATGCTGTACCTCACTTCAACAAGTTTCTATTGGGAGTAAAGATAAACTAGGGACAAACGTGAATTGTTTAACCGACTGCAGAGTCAAGAGCACCTTCACTCCGGTCACTGAGCAAATGATGTTCCTTACAGGAGGGATGTGGAAGCTTTGGAGAGGGCTTCCAAGGTTGTTGCATCTCTTACGAGGATAGGTTGAGTGAGCTAGGGCTTTTTTCTTCAGATCAAAGGAGGATGAGAGGCAACTTGATAAAGATGTACAAGGTGATAAAAAAGGCATAGATAGTGTGCACATCCAGTGATTTTATTCCCACAGCAAAAATGGCCGATACTAGAGGGCATCACTTTAAGGTGATCGGAGGAAAGTACAGGGAGCATGTCTGAGGTAGGTATTTTACACAGAGTGTGGGTGCATGAAACACATTACCAGGGGTGGCGGTAAAGGCAGATACATTAGGAATTTTTAAGACACTCTTGAATAGGTACATAGATGAAAGATAAATGGATGGCTATGTGGGAGGGAAGCCTTCGAATGATAAAAATGTGGGTACCAGATCTGCTGTACTGTTTTATGCTCAATATTCTAATACTTATGATGCACTGAGCTCCAAGTCACCCTCAATACATGGACCATATACTTGCCATGGGCACAGCAAAGGTCCTGTCAAGTTGCCCTAATTGCATAATACTGCTCTCTGGCAATAAAGCTCCATCTGGCTTGATTGGCATGCTATCCACCACATAAGCATCCACTCCCCTGAGCACCAGTGCACCCTGCCATCTATACTATGATGCAGTGGTTGCCATCTACAAGATACTTTGAATCAGTGAACTGGACTGTTCAGGGAGTCAGCTTCGAGCCTGGATGAGTATGCCACAGTTGTCACGGACTTCATTAAAACCTATGTGGATGAGTGTGTGCCTATGAAATCTTACTGTGAATTCCTAAACCAAAAGCTGTGAATGATTCAGGAGGTTCATAGTCTGCTGAGAGCTAGATCTGTGGCATTTACATCTAGTGATCCAGTTCTGTATAAGCAAACCAGGTATGACTTGTCGAGGGATATTTCAAGAGCTAAGAAACTTTTCTGAGCGAGGTTTGATGCATGTCAACTCTGGCAGAGTTCACAGGCCATTACTTACTACACAACAAAACCCAACATCACGAACGGCAGTGATGCTTCACTACCAGACGTACTCAATGTCTTTTATGCTTGCTTTGAAAGGGAGAAAAATACCACAGCTATGAGGATCTCTGCAGTACCCGGTGACCCTGTGAGCTCAGTGTCTCTGAGGCTGACGTCAGGCTGTCTTTCAAGAGGGTGAACCATCACAAGGCAGCAGGGCCCAATGGAGTAAAGGAAAGGCTCTGAAAATCTGTGCCAACCAGCTTGCAGGAGTATTCAAGGACATTTTCAACCTCCCATTGCTACAGTCAGAAGTTTCCCATCCGTTTCAAAAGGACAGCAAATACACCAGTTCCCAAGAAAAGGCATCTATAAATTTGCTGATGATACAACCATTGTTGGCAGAATTTCAAATGGTGATGAAAGGGCTTACAGGAGTGAGATATGTCAGTTGAGTGGTGTCACAGCAATAATCTTGCACTCAACATCAGCAAGCCCAAAGAGCTGATTGTGGACTTCAAGAAGGCTAAGATGACAGAACACAAGCCAATCCTCTAAGAAGGATCAGAAGTGAAGAGAGTGAGCAATTTCAAGTTTCTGGCGGTCAATATCTGTGAGGACCTAACCTGGACACAATATATTGATGCAGCTATAAAGAAGACAAGACAGCAGCTATATTTAATTTGGAGTTTCAGGAGATTCAGTTTGTCAACTAAAATATTTGAAAACTTCTACAAACATACTGTGGAGAGCATTATGACAGGCTGTATGAATTGTACCATCCGGTACGGGGAGGAGGGGGCTATGGCACAAGATCCAAAAAGTTACAGAAACTTGTAAACTTAGTCAGCTTTGTCATAGGCACCAGTCTCCATAGGATTCCATAGTATCCAAGACATCTTCAAGGAGCAGTGCCTTAAAAAGGATCCCCACAATTCGGGAGATGCCCTCTTCACACTGTTACTGTTGGAAAGCAGGTACAGAAACCTGAGGGCACACACCTAGTAATTCAGGAACAGCTTCTTCCCCTCTGACGCCTGATTTCTAAATTAACCTTGAACCTATGAATACTACCTCACTACGTTTTATTTGTTACTTTGCATGACTTATTTTCACGCAACTATTTAATAGACATCAATACTTGTTTGCTTGTTACATACACCTGTTAGGGTGCATTCTCCAGTTACCTTATAAGGTAACAGTAGCCTTCAGTTACCTTATAGTTATAAAAAAATAGGTTTTTTGCGTCTGTATTTACTAAGGAAACTGGCATGAAGTCTATGGAATTAAGAGAAACAAGTAGTGAGATCATGGAAACTGTACAGATCGAAAAGGAGGAGGTTCTTGCTGTCTTGAGGAAAATTAAAGTGGATAAATCCCCGGGACCTGACAGGCTGTTCCCTCGGACCTTGAAGGAGACTAGCGTTGAAATTGCAGGGGCCCTGGCAGAAATATTTAAAATGTCGCTGTCTACAGGTGAGGTGCCGGAGGATTGGAGAGTGGCTCATGTTGTTCTGTTGTTTAAAAAAGGATTGAAAAGTAATCCGGGAAATTATAGGCCGGTAAGTTTAATGTCAGTAGTAGGTAAGTTATTGGAGGGAGCACTAAGAGACAGAATCTACAAGCATTTGGATTGACAGGGACTTATTAGGGAGAGTCAACATGGCTTTGTGCGTGGTAGGTCATGTTTGACCAATCTATTGGAGTTTTTCGAGGAGGTTACCAGGAAAGTGGATGAAGGGAAGGCAGTGGATATTGTCTACATGGACTTCAGTAAGGCCTTTGACAAGGTCCCGCATGGGAGATTAGTTAGGAAAATTCAGTCGCTAGGTATACATGGAGAGATGGTAAATTGGATTAGACATTGGCTCAATGGAAGAAGCCAAAGAGTGGTAGTAGAGAATTGCTTCTCCGAGTGGAGGCCTGTGACTAGTGGTGTGCCACAGGGATCAGTGCTGGGTCCATTGTTATTTGTCATCTATATCAATGATCTGGATGATAATGTGGTAAATTGGATCAGCAAATTTGCTGATGATACAAAGATTGGAGGTGTAGTAGACAGTGAGGAAGGTTTTCAGAGTCTGCAGAGGGACTTGGACCAGCTGGAAAAATGGGCTGAAAAATGGCAGATGGAGTTTAATACAGACAAGTGTGAGGTATTGCACATTAGAAGGACTAACCAAGGTAGAACATACAGGGTTAATGGTAAGGCACTGAGGAGTGCAGTGGAACAGAGGGATCTGGGAATACAGATACAAAATTCCCTAAAAGTGGCGTCACAGTTAGATAGGGTCATAAAGAGAGCTTTTGGTACATTGGCCTTTATTAATCAAAGTATTGAGTATAAGAGCTGGAGTGTTATGATGAGGTTGTATAAGGCATTGGTGAGGCCGAATCTGGAGTATTGTGTTCAGTTTTGGTCACCAAATTACAGGAAGGATATAAATAAGGTTGAAAGAGTGCAGAGAAGGTTTACAAGGATGTTGCCGGGACTTGAGAAACTCAGTTACAGAGAAAGGTTGAATAGGTTAGGACTTCATTCCCTGGACCGTAGAAGAATGAAGGGAGATTTGATAGAGGTATATAAAATTATGATGAGTACAGATAGAGTGAATGCAAGCAGGCTTTTTCCACTGAGGCAAAGGGAGAAAAAAACCAGAGGACATGGGTTAAGGGTGAGGGGAGAAAAGTTTAAAGGGAACATTGGGGGGGCTTCTTCACACAGAGAGTGGTGGGAGTATGGAATGAGCTGCCAGACGAGGTGGTAAATGCAGGTTCTTTTTTAACATTTAAGAATAAATTGGACAGATACATGGATGGGAGGTGTATGGAGGGATATGGTCTGTGTGCAGGTCAGTGGGACTAGGCAGAAAATGGTTCGGCACAGCCAAGAAGGGCCAAAAGGCCTGTTTCTGTGCTGTAGTTTCTATGGTTTTTTCTATGGTTATGTAACTCAGTCTTTTCTCTATATTTATTTGTCATGTATTTCATTGTACTGCTGCTGTAAAGTTAACAAATTTCATGACATATGCCGGAGATACTAATTCTGATTCTGATGTGCTGCCTTTAATTATCTAGGCTATTTCTGGTTGATCACAATAACAAAGGGCTGAGTTAACGTTGGGTACTCAACATTGCCACAGATGGAAGACAAGCTACGATTGTGTGTTTATTCATTTTATGTCAAGGGAAGTAATGAACTATAGATGTGACTGAAGACGATCAGACAATCTGTCTCTGTTAGTAATATTGACCAAGTAATATTTGCCAAGAGGAGTTTTCTCCTGTTCTTCTTCAGAACTATCCATCTGAGAGAATTGGAAGAACCTCATATGAAAGATGGCTCCTCCAACAATATTGTAATTGGAATTAGTTTATCTTTGTCACTTGTTCTGAGATCCATTGAAAAGCTTGTTTTGCATACTGTTCATACAGATCAAATCATTACACAGTGCATTAAGGTACAACAAGGTAAAACAATAACAAGGCAGAATAAAGAGCTGCACTCATAGCGAAAGTGCAGTGGAAGTAATCATTAAGATGCAAGTTCATAAAGAGGTAGATAGTGAGGGCATGAGTCCAATTTATCATACCAGGGGGTAGAAGCTGTCCTTGACCCTGGTGGTACATGCTTTCAAGCTTTTGTATCTTCTGCCTGATGGAAGAAAGGAGAAGAAAGAATGTCCAAGGTGGGTGGAGTCTTTGATTATGCTGGTTGCTTTACTGAGGCGATGAGAATTATAGACGGAGTCCACAGAGGGGAGGCTGGTTTTCGTCAGGAGCTGAGCTGTGTCTGTAGTTTCTTGTGGTCACGTGCAAGCAGTTGCCACACCAGGCTGTGATACGTCTAACAGGATGCTTTCTCTACTACTACTACGACGTCGACTCAGGCCTAGGGGGCCAGTGTCGGGCACAACCTGCTTTCTATACTACTACTACTACGTCGACTCAGGCCTAGGGGGCTGGTGTCAGGCACCACCTGCTTTCTCTACTACTACTACTACTACTACTACGTCGACTCAGGCCTAGGGGACCGGCGTCAGGCACCACCTGCTTTCTCTACTACTACTACTACGTCGACTCAGGCCTAGGGGGCCAGCGTCGGGCACAACCTGCTTTCTATACTACTACTACTACATCGACTCAGGCCTAGGGGGCTGGCATCGGGCACCACCTGCTTTCTATACTACTACTACTACGTCGACTCAGGCCTAGGGGGCCGGCGTCGGGCACAACCTGCTTTCTATACTACTACTACGACGTCGACTCAGGCCTTGGGGGCCGGCGTCAGGCACCACCTGCTTTCTCTACTACTACTACGACGTCAACTCAGGCCTAGGGGACCGGCGTCAGGCACCACCTGCTTTCTCTACTACTACTACAATGTCGACTCAGGCCTAGGGGGCTGGCGTCGGGCACAACCTGCTTTCTATGGTGCATTATTAAACATTAGTAATGGTCAATGGAAACATGCTTAATTTTTTTAGCTTCCTGAGGAAGAAGATACAGTGCTTTGGCAACAGTGAAATGTCAGCCTGAAACCTTAAGTTCAAATTCTGAGTGGGTTTGAACCCATAACCTTCTTCAGGCCACAGCGGTAAAACACAGAAGGAAATACATAAAAAGCAAAAGAATACCTTGAAAGATGTCCACATGTTTAAAATTAAAAGCAGGTTATGTTATTTCAAAGAACAAAAAACAAAGTATAAAAAAGCAGCTCCAACTTATTTGAAAGACTAAACCTACTTAATTTTAAATGTTTAATGAATTCTGATGAAAATTCTGTAAGATATAAATTAGACAATGTATCTAACATGTTAGTGTATATAATATATGCATTTGTATCAACATATCAATGTATGTATTTTTTGTTCAAAATGCTGTTCCCTTTTAATATCAAAAGAGGCCATAAACTTATGCAATGTGGGTTACTGAGTGACTGAAGAGGGTCTCAGCAGTCCATGATTTATGCCCAGATCAACTGGATCTGATTTTTTTTGGCATGAATTCATAAAACACAGAGCATGAATATTTAATGTAGTGGTCATATAATAACAATGGACCTCTATTCTTCCATCTGCTACAGAGTAAAAGGAATCTGTATTCATTTTCACCTTTACAATGTCAATCTCTGCGTGGCAGCATTACCTATCAGCAATGTTCACGCATCCAACAAGCTTTTCCACCCTTTCAGGAAACAATATCACAGCAATATTTGTAGTATCTGTTCTGTATAAGGAGCACAAAAGATGAAATTTAATCTCTCCATTCCTTTATACTCATGACCAGTATGAAATAACCATGACCTATTTCTGAGTGCCATTGTTGTTTAATATGGTGAAGGAGCGGACGAGGAAAGAGTGCTGATAGTGTTCCATTCTCCTCCTATTTGTTAATTCAGGCCAATAAGCAAAATTATTTAACAAAGTATGTCTTACTTTTGGCTGTTGCAGAGGATATTAGATCCTCCAAATCAGAACGGCTGTATTAGTAATCTAATAATGGAAAACTAAAGCACTGGAGCATAACAGTATAGAAACAGGCCCTTTGGCCCTTCCAGTCTATGCCAAGCTGTTGATCTGCCTAGTCCCATCAACCCACACCTGGGCCATAGCTCTCCATACACCTCTCATCCATGCACTTATCCAAACTTCTCTGAAATGCTGCATGCATACTCACATCCACCATTTTGCTGGCATCTCCTTCTACACTTGCACCACCCTCAGAGTGCGGAAGTTTTCCATCAGGTTCCCATTAAATATTTTACTTTTTAACCTTGACCTCAAGTTCTCATCTCAACCAAACTGAAGAGAAAATGCCTGCTTGCATTAACCCTGTCTATAATCCCTCATAATTCTGTATATCACTTTCAAATCACCACTCATTCTGCTCCCCTCCTAACCTATGTGAATTTTTCCCATAAAGGCTAAATAGAATGTAACTTGAGAGATGTTTCCAATAGTTGGGGAAGCTAGGACCACAGGACACAGCCTCAGAAAAGAACGATGTCTCATTCGAGCAGTGATGAGGAGGAATTTCCTCAGCAAGAGGATGATAAATCTGGAATTCATTGCCACAGGTGACTGTGGAAACCAAGAACTCCACCCAAAATTCAGTTTCACTGCAGTCACTAGACACATTTGTCTTGCTCTTTTCATTCCGGTCATTAGATAACAAAATAAGTGAGGGTCCAAGACTGATCCATGTTGGCACCTTACTAGTAGCTGTCCGCAGTCTTGAAAATAGCTTGTCGACTTCAGTACACTGTTTCTGTCCTTTCACCAATCTTTTATCTATTAAAAGTTTATTTTCTGAACTAAACATATACACACAGACACATATATATAATATATACATACACACATATGTACATATATACACACACACACATACATATGTAAAGGGGTTTCGACTTTTATGTTACTGTGGAGGCTAATTAAAATGGCGTCTTTGTTATGTTAATCTGGGGAATGCGGCTTTGTTGTGTTAAACGTTGAGAAAGTTTGCACTAGCAGCTTATTTTGGTTTAGAGGGTGATAAGAAATACGTTATTAACCAATTGGGATAGTTGTTATGGTTTTGGTGTATTTGAAGATACTGTATGCACGGGGTTTTGGGGCAGAAGGCGGGAGAGCGAGACAGAGGGTGGACGAGGTGCTGTGAGTCCGCTAACGGGGTCGGACCCTGAGCGGGACGTTCGGCGAGGAGACGGAGACGGACTCGTGTGGAGCGTCTGGTCGACCACCGTTGTTGGTCCCAGGCGGCCGGTCGAGGTGGTCCGAGGGGGTCGCAGGGTGAAGAAGAAGGTCCTTGAGCTCTAACTGTTTGTGCACGAAGAGATTGAACTTTGATGAGTGTGGCGCCTTTTATTTTCCTTTTATATTTTATTCTCTTTTAATTATATAGTTCCAGTAATATCTATAAACTGTAAATCATTTAATTGCATCTGGTGTATTGTCTGTTATTTGGGTGGGGTGGGGTACATCACACAGCATCCACACAAACGAATTATCCAGTTTGGCAGGGCCGAGGCTGTTTCCCTAGACGACAGCGAGCCGAGCGACCCTGAGGGTGGCCAAGGGGGCTACACATATATATATGTTCATACAGATTAATTAAGCATAATTTCAGTTTCTTAATACCACACCAAATCATCTTTTTGATTCAGTCAGTAAAATCAAAGACCACATCTGTCCCAGACATTCTCTGCTCTCCTCTCTCATCAGGCAGAAGATTCAAGAGTCAGAAAGCATGTACCACCAGACCCAAGGATGGCTTCTATCGCACAATATCAGACTCCTGATGGACCTCTTGTATGATAAGATGGACTCTTGGTCTCAAGAGCCGTTCGCATATGTGGGGATTTCAAAGTGAGGATCAACCTGGGGCAAGGTACTGTGCTGTATTCCCTGCCGTGAATAGAAGACAGTTTTTGCATCTTTGACAGACTCAGTTCATCTGAATTCCAGTTAATACAGACCAAGAGAGCCATCAAATGCTGCTCATATGACAAGTCATTCAATTCAAAAATCATTTTCGTGAACCTTCTTTGAACCCTCTCCAGTTTTATACTTTATACTTTAGTGTTGCCAAACAAGTGATACTGGAATGTACAATAATCACAGCGAAATTTGATTCTGCGCTTCGTGCTCCCTGGAGTACAAATCAATAGTAAATATTAAAAATTTAAATTATAAATCATAAATAGAAAATAGAAAAGAGAAAGTAAGGTAGTGCAAAAAAACCGAGAGGCAGGTCCGGATATTTGGAGGGTACGGCCCAGATCTGGGTCAGGATCCGTTCAGCAGTCTTATCACAGTTGGAAAGAAGCTGTTCCCAAATCTGGCCGTATGATTCTTCAAACTCCTGAGCAATGTTCCCTCTAATTTTTAGTAGTCAGTGTGCGCAAAAACTTACGTTGTGCAAATTTTTTTCCTGTGACAGAAGTATGTGCACACTTAATGCACGCATGCGACAGTTTATGTAGGTTTACAAAATACTTGACCTAAAACTGCACAGAATAACAAGAAAATAACATACATATTTAAGTCTCACACACAAAAAATGCTGGTGAACACAGCAGGTCAGGCAGCATCTATAGGAAGAGGTACAGTCAACGTTTCGTGCCGAGACCCTTCGTTAGGACTAACTGAAAGAACAGATAGTAAAAGATTTGAAAGTGGGAGGGGGAGGGGGAGATCCAAAATGATAGGAGAAGACAGGAGGGGGAGGGATGGAGCTAAGAGCTGGAAAGTTGATTGGCAAAAGGGATACGAGGCTGGAGAAGGGAGAAGATCATGGGATGGGAGGCCTAGGGAAAAAGAAAGGTGGAGGGGGGGGAAGCCCAGAGGATAGGCAAGGAGTTATAGTGAGAGGGACAGAGGGAGAAAAAAGAGAGGAAAAAAGGGGAAAGAAAAAAAATCATAATAATGATAATAATAAATAAATAAATAAGGGATGGGGTACAAAGGGGAGGAGGGGCTTTAATGGAAGATAGAGAAGTCAATGTTCATGCCATCAGGTTGGAGATATTTAATTTTTATCATATTTAAGTCACTCAGTTATTTTTTCTCTCTCCTGTCTTTGGCATTTACCCATTCTTTGTAAACTTTATCTCGACTAATAGAACTTCCATCTCATTGATAGCTTTTGATTCTCATTAACATATCCAAATGACATTCACCTAAACGATTTCTCAGCTTGTTTTTGAGTTGATTCATTAGGCTAAAACCTCGCTCACAGTCCGCACCAGCCGCAAGAAAGGTTCCCCCAATGTCCATCAACTGTGCAAGGTCACAAAACTGTTCATTTTGAAGTACAAATGCCACCATTTGAGAAAAGTTTGAAATTGGTTTGGATTTAATTTTTTCTTGCACAGAAAATTTGAAATCATTAACCTGTCTAACTATTACAATATCTTCAGCTAGAAAATCATGATATTTTAGACATGAGGCATTAACTTGTTCATCGCTAAATGTGAAGTCACAATCTGCAATTGCGGAGAAATCAAAAGCTGACCATTCTTGTACCTCAACTTTGATCTCCTCTGAGTTTGATCGTTTTTGCTCTCGCTCATCTGCACTGAACCATAACATGCGTAGCACTCCTGTAACGGGTAATGATGGGTTCTGTTGCCTGAGCTTTTGTACACCGTCCAAATGCGATTTAGTTGCCAAATGACGCTTCAAAAAGTCAAGTTTCCAACTATCAACCCATTTCTTTCCACTAGCAAATTCTCCAGCAACTTTCGCATCATGACAATGCAAACAGATAACTACAGTTTCCGAATCATACATAAATATTTCTCGTAGCTGAACATTCATGACCTCATGAGCTTTCGGTGTAACAGTTTCTACTATTTTGTTAAGCCATTCAACTTTAAACAAATTTGCAGTTCTTTTGTGCTTCAGGCCCTTCACTTCTTTTGAATTTGACATAGTGAATCAATATTTTTCCAATAAAAATTAGTAAGCTATCTACAAGATTTGGGAAACAGATCTTTATAAACTTTACGATATGAACACTGTCCACCAAATATGGCTGCCGCTGTGATGCAGCTGTACAAACCGGAACAGGATAGGTGAGGTGACGTAAATTAGTGACATGCATTGTGGTATTTGAAAAACTGACTAACTAGTTAACAGAAACAGTTAACTAAAAGATTATTTTCAATAAGTATAATTATTAACTACTACAATATTTTAGGTATCTAACCTTTTGTGCGTACATTAATTTCCTTTGTGCGCTGGTTGCAAAACATGTGTGTGCACGCACATATGCACAGCTTAGAGGGAACTATGCTCCTGAGCCTTCTCCCGGAGGGAAGAGGGACAAAAAGTGTGTTGGCTGGGTGGGTCGTGTCCTTGATTATCCTGGAAGCACTGCTCCGACAGCGTGCGGTGTAAAATGAGTCCAAGGATGGAAGATTGGTTTGTGTGATGTGCTGGGCTGTGTTCACGATCTTCTGCAGCTTCTTCCGGTCTTGGACAGTACAATTTCCATACCAGGTTGTGATGCACCCTAGAAGAATGATTTCTACAGTGCATCTATAAAAATTAGTGGGGGTTTTAGGGGACAGGCCAAATTTCTTCAGCTTCCTCAGGAAGTAAAGACGCTGGTGGGCCTTCTTGGCAGTGGACTCTGCTTGGTTGGACCAAGTCAGATCATTTGTGATATTGACCGCAAGGAACTTAAAGCTTTTGACCTGTTCCACTTGCGCACCACCGATGTAAATGGGGTCGTGTGGTCCGCCACTCCTTCTGAAGTCAACAACCAATTCCTTCGTCTTGCTGACGTTGAGGGATAGGTTATTGTCTTCACACCATGCCACCAGGTTCTTAATTTCCCCTCTGTACTCAAACTCATCATTACCCGAGATACAGCCTACAAATGTTGTGTCATCAGCAAACTTATATATTGAGTTCAATGGAAACTTGGCTACACAATCATGGGAGTACAGTGAGTACAGCAGGGGGCTGAGTACACAGCCTTGTGGGGCACCGATGCTCAGAGTGATTGTAGAGGAGAGCTTGTCCCCTATTTTTACAGCCTGGGTCCTGTCCGTGAGGAAGTTGAAAATCCAGCTGCAGATCTGAGTTCTAAGGCCCAGGTTCCGAGCTTAGGAATCAGTTTATTTGGAACGTTGGTATTAAAGGCAGAGCAGTAGTCAATGAAAAGGAGCCTTACATATGCGTCTTTATTCTCCAGGCGTTCTAAGGAGAAATGTAGAACCAGAGAGATGGCATCTGCCGTTGACCTTTTGCTCCGGTAGGCGAATTGCAAAGCATCGTGGTTGACTGGTAGGCTGTGGTTGATGTGTGCCATAACCAATCTCTGGAAGCACTTCATAGCAATTGATGTCAGAGCCACAGGTCGATAGACATTCAGGCATGCCACCTTGCTCTTCTTCGGCACTGGAATTATCGTTGCCTTCTTAAAACACGAGGGGATCCGAGACTGAAGCAAGGAGAAGTTGAAGATGTCAGCAAACACTCCAGCTAGGTCGCTTGCACAGGCCTGGAGAACCTGTCCCGACACCATCTGGGCCCATCGCCTTTCTAATGTCCTCCTCGGTGACGATGAATCTCGATGCCACCAGGTCCGGTTCATCCGGAGGGAGCACATCCTTTCTATGATAAAGGGCCAAAACTGCTCACAATACTCCAAGTGAGGCCTCACCAGTGCTGTATAAAGTTTCAACATTACATCCTTGCTTTTATATTCTTGTCCTCGTGAAATGAATGCTAACATCACATTTGCCTTCCTCACCACTGACTCAACCTGCAAATTAACCTTCAGGAAATCCTGCATAAGGACTCCCAAGTCCCTTTGCACCTCAGATTTCTGTATTTTCTCTCTATTTAGAAAATAGTCAACCCTTTCATTTCTTCCACCAAAGTGTATGACCTTACATTTCCCAATACTATTCCATCTACCACTTCTTTAATGTAGTCCAATGTAGTTCTGTGCTGTTTCAGGCAGTCCAGTGTAGTTTTGTGTTGTTTCATGTAGCACCATGGTCCTGGAGAATCGTTGTTTCATTTTTACTGTGTACTGTACCAGCAGTTACGGTTGAAATGACAATAAAAGCGACTTGACTTCTTTGCCCATACTCCTAATCTGTCTGTCCTTCTGTAGCCTCTCTACATCCATAAAACTACGTACCCCAGCACCTATCTTTGTATCATCTGCAAACTTTGCAACAAAGCCATCAACACCATCATCCAAATTATTGATGCATGGCAAAAAGAGAATCGGTCCAAGCACAAACACCTTGGAACACCACTAGTCACTAGTAGCCAACTCTGTATTCCCACACTTTGCATCCTGCCAATCAGTCACTGCTTTACCCATGCTAAAATCTTTGCTGTAATACCATGGGCTCATATCTTGTTAAGCAGCCTCATGTGTGGCACCTTGTCAAAGGCCCTCTGAAAATCCAATCTAATGCCCTGGTTTACTACTGACGCTGTAGGGTATTTCATTTAATAGTTTTCTGTAGAAGTAGTGTGTTCTGCTGATGTTTGGGTTTGAGCTAAAGATATGGGACTATGTTGTTCAACTTGGGAATGTTGTGTCAACTTGAGGTTGGTGGAGTTGGAAGAAGGTTCCAGAGAATGCTGGTGGAGACGATTTGGTGACAATATTTTGTGTGGGTTGAGGTCTTCGTTGGTGGGAGCTGGGAGACGACAGGAGGGAAGATAGCTGAGGATGCCAACCCTGTTGCACAAGGTGTTTTGTGCAGATGAATGGCTTCAAGGAGGAAGGACCAATACACCCGTAGGGGAGCCCGTTTGTACGAGGTGGATTTTGAGCAACATTCGTAAGGTGGTGTGTGCTTTTGTGCATATCATGCGTCCTATGTGTGAGTTAAAGACAACTTCAAGATGAGCTCCTACTTATGTGTCCATTTGGACTGGGTTAACTGTAATGGGCCCTTTTTTTTCTTTTCTTTTTCTTACTAACTGCTTGATAAAGCTGAAATTTGTAAATAAACTTTTTTATTAAATTGTATACAGTGTATGATCTATTATTTCTTGTTGACAGCTAATTGAAAGTGGTCAGCATTTACACAGTTTTCGCTCAGATTGGGATGTGGGTGGAAGAAATATCATGGCTTTCCCGGTCTGGTGGGACCCAAGTCATATCAACCTGAGATATATGGAGTGCGAGAAAGTTAGTTTTCTCACTGCGGAGTCCACTGACTTGTTAGGGAGGGGCTACCCAGCTGTGTTTCTAGAGACACCCAGTAAAAGGGGGTTCAATTGTGGGGGCTCATTCGGGAGCTGATTCTCTAATACTGTGAATTGATGAAGTGGTTTGTGTGATTAAGCCTGTTTTTAAACTAGTGTTGGGAAAGTAATTAAGATCCATGATTATGGACACTGCAGAGATTAAGCTTTGGTGCAATGCAAAGAGAGTACCCACAACTAATGCTTCTGTTCTGAGTGGGGTGGATATTTGTGGCGCAGACAAATTGTTGATTAGGGGCTTAAGTACCGTTAAAGTATTAGGGAAAGTTATTCTTGTTGATAGGATCTTTGATCAATTGGCTGGTAAGGATGTTCTGTTTGTCCAGACTGGCAAGGACATGATGGGAGTGGATCTGCCTGGTGCGATTGGGGTGCCCGGAGGAGAGGACCATGTGCCGTCCATACTTTTAGAGAAGGGGGAAGTATAGCCAAGGATGAAGAATTGGGAGACATGTTTCCCATAGCTGACTGTAGAGACTATAAAGGCAAGTTGCTCTTGTTTCTACGGAGTGAGGGATAGGAGTTTTCTGTTATGAAATGTCTAATGAGCCTTCAGTGGCTG
Source organism: Mobula hypostoma (assembly GCF_963921235.1). Taxonomy (NCBI): domain Eukaryota; kingdom Metazoa; phylum Chordata; class Chondrichthyes; order Myliobatiformes; family Myliobatidae; genus Mobula; species Mobula hypostoma. Next base: position 73,770,811 of record NC_086105.1, read on the forward strand.
ATTTAAATTATACAACCATATAACAATTACAGCATGTAAACAGGCCATCTCAGCCCTTCTAGTCCGTGCCGAACTCTTACTCTCACATAGTCCCACCGACCTGAGCTTATTCTGGCTACTACTGGTTGATAAATGCAGAAGCTTACCCACAGAGGGCCAAAGTTATTGTAGGCTGGGAGTGTTCTCTGGGTCAAGCTTGATGGGGAAGAATAATATGAGGCCTGGATAGTCATCTCAGTTATTGGCTGAATGGCAGTGCTCAGATAATACGAGGGGTGATTGATAAGTTTGTGTCCTAAGGTAGAAGGAGTCAATTTTAGAAAGCCTAGGACATTTATTTTTCAACATAGTCCCCTCCTACATTTACACACTTAGTCCAGCAGTCATGGAGCATACAGATCCCTTCTTCGTAGAAGTCGGCGTCTTGGACCTCCAGAAAGTGGTCCACAGCAGTGATGCCGTCATCATCAGTGTCAAAATGGCGACCACTGAGCTCCTTCTTCATCTTGGGGAACAGGTAGTAGTCCGAGGGTGCCAAATCAGGTGGACAGGGCAGGTGTTCGACGAGTTTGATTCGGCATTCCTGGATGGCAGCCATCGCCGCTGTGGACTTGTGGGCCGGAGCGTTGTCCTGGTGGAAGAGTACTCCTCTCGTCAGCTTCCCACGCCGAATCTTCTTGATTTTCTCCCATAGCTGCCTCAAGAGATCAGCGTAGTAGGCCCCTGTAATAATGTGACCCTTTTCCAGGTCACCAGCAGCACTCCCTGTGCATCCCAGAAAACGGAGGCCATCACCTTGCCTGCAGACATCACCAACTTGGCTTTCTTGGGAGCAGGAGATCATGGGTGTTTCCACTGTTTTGATTGTTCTTTCGCCTCTGGTTGGAAGTGGTGGATCCAAGTCTCACCTCTGGTTATGAATTTCTGGAGAAATCTTTCAGAATCTGCCTCAAAAATGGCTGTATTGTCCCTTGACATGCTATGTCAATTCAGCTTCTCATTAGGCCCAAGGAGTTTTGGGACCCAGCGAGATGACACCTTGGTCATTTGGAGCTCTTTGTGGATAACTGCATGGATGCGTTCCTGGGAGATACCCAGCTCTGTGGCAATGTACTGCTGTCGATCTGTGAAGATCATGTCATGGATCTTGTCAATGGTCTCCTGCGTGGTGACGGTGACAGACTTTCCAGGATGGGGGCCGTCTTCCAGGCTCTCTCCGCCACCTTTGAATTCAGCAGTCCACTTCTTCACCATGCTGTAAGAAGGGGCACCCTCCCCTAGTATTGTCACCATGTCCTTGTGGACCTCCTTGGGTGATAAGCCCTTGAGACCAAGGTAGCGGATGGCTGCAGGAAGGCCCATGTAGTCCATTTTCTCAGACAGTGCTTACTTGCAATTTTCAATTATTTGAAACAGAAATACCACAAAAGTTATTAACTACCAACTTTCTGCATAATCACTCAAAAGAGTTGAACTGCACGTGCATGTAACAAAAGCAGTATAGCTCACCTCCTTCTACAAACTTATCAATCACCCCTCGTATGAAAAAACAGAGACTGTTAGAGAGTTTAAAGGGGCTGGCGGCTGATATAGTGAGGTTCCTCAAGGTAGAAAATCTATTAGCCACCTCAGCTAATTATCTACAAGCTCTGGAAGTTGCTTTTGGCACTGTTGGAAGTGCTGCTGATCTTAGGCTGAAGGTTAGGCTCACATTCCAGGAGGAAGGGGAGAAGTTGTCTGCCTACATTTTCAGGTTGGTGAAGCGGCTGCACTGTTGGTACCGTCTGAAGCTGTCAGAGAGAAATGGCTTGAGGATGGAGCAAGTTGTGAAGGGCGCATGATGAGATTGTTCTACATATTGAAATGGCTTGAGGATGGAGCAAGTTGTGAAGGGCGCGTGATGAGATTGTTCTACATATTGAAATGGCTTGAGGATGGAGCAAGTTGTGAAGGGCGCGTGATGAGATTGTTCTACATATTGAAATGGCTTGAGGATGGAGCAAGTTGTGAAGGGCGCGTGATGAGATTGTTCTACATATTGAAATGGCTTGAGGATGGAGCAAGTTGTGAAGGGCGCGTGATGAGATTGTTCTACATATTGAAATGGCTTGAGGATGGAGCAAGTTGTGAAGGGCGCATGATGAGATTGTTCTACATATTGAAATGACCCGCAAAATGCACCCTCGCCCTTCTTTTACCGAGTTACTCAAGAGAAGTTAGGGAGGAAGAAACATGATGGAGGAGTTGGAGGTAGCCGTCAGCAAGCAAAGTCTTCACTAGTAGCCTCTGTTGCTAAAGCGATCCCTGATGCCTCACAATGGGGGTTTTGAAAGCTGTTGTGAAAGATCTGAGGACTGAGGTATTTCGGATGATATCGATTGGTGCTGCCAAGCATGACAAGGCCGATAGGAAGCCGAACCCACTGGTGGGCCATGCCGAGCGAGGGCTGCTATTGAACTGGATCCCTTGACCGTGGAAATGACTGGTATTTTCTGTTAAAACTGTGGAGAAGATGAACATTTCAAGCAGGATGTGAAGGACAGGAAAATCTTTGGAAAGTAAATCAGCGGTTAATCAAACAGAGACAAAAGGAGGTAACCTATGGAGTGACCCAGTAAAGGAATGGCCTGGTGATTCAGAGAGGATACATTCCTATGAGTGTGTCAAGGAAAATACTAAAGTACAAAACGCTATTCCTGAAATACACAAGCAGGACAACAAATGCTGTAGGGTGTTTCACTCATGGGTTTCTGTAGAAGTAGTGTGTTCTGCTGGTGCTGTAGGGTGTTTCACCTGTGGGTTTCTGTAGAAGTAGTGTGTTCTGCTGATGCTTGGGTTTGAGCTAAACATAAGGGGCTATGTTGCTCAACTTGGGAATGTTGTGTCAACTAATCAGGATGATGGAATTAGGAGAAGATTCTAGAGAACACTGGGCAGAGGGGTTTTGGTGATGGACGCTGGTGTAGATCGAGGTCTTTTTGGTGGGAGTTGGGAGAAGATGGTGGGGGAGGGGGAAGATGGCTGAGGATGCCATCCCTGTTACACAAGGCGCTTTGGCTTTGTGCAGATGAATGACTTCAAGAAGGAAGGAGCTAACTGTTCGATAAAGCTGAAACTTGTAAATATACTTTCTTTTTAATTGTATGCAGTGTACAATCTGTTATTTCTTTCCAATGGAAAATTTCAAGTGGGCAGCATTTACACAGTGTTTGCTCAGATTGGGATGTGGGTGGTCGAAATATCCTGGCTGTCCCGGTCTGGTGGGATCCAAGTCATATTGACCCTAGAATTACAGAGTTCGAGAAGGTTGGTTTTCTCAATGCTGAGTCCATGGGTTTGTTGGCGAGAGGCTAACCAGCTGTGTTTCTGGAGACACCCAGTGATAAGGGGTTTCACCAAGTACACAATATCAACTAATTTTCCTTTGTCTTTCCTGCTTGTTATTTCTTTAAAGAATTCCAAAGGATTTGTTAGGCAAGATTTTCCTTTGAGGAAACCATGCTGACTACAGCCTACTTCATCATGTGCCTCAAAACCACATCTTTAACTCCAATATATTCCCAACCACTGAGGTCAGATTAACTGGCCTATGATTTCCGCTCCTCTGCCTCTCTCCCATCTTGAAGAGTGGAGTGACATTTGAAATTTTTCAGTCTTCCAGAACCATTCTAGAATCTAGTGATTCTTGAAAGATCATTATAATGTCTCCACAATCTCTTCAGCCATCTCTTTCAGAACCCTGGGATGGACAGCATCTGGTCCATGTCTAGCTTCAGACCTTTCAGTTTCCCAAGAACCTTCTCTCTAGTAATAGTAACTTTGCACACTTCACAATCCCTGACTCCTGGAACTTCCACCATACTGCTAGTGTCTCCCACAATGAAGACTGATGCAAAATACTTATTCAGTTTGTCTACCATTTCCTTATCCCCCATCCCTACATCTCCAGCATCATTTTCCAGTGGTCCGATATCCACTCTCACCTTTGTTTTACACTTTTTGTATCAGAAGAAACATTTGTATCCTCGTTAATCTTATTGGCTAGCTTACTTTCGTATTCCAACTTTACCATCTTAATAACTTTTTAATTGCCTTCTGTTGGTATTTAAAAGCCTCCCAATCTTCTAACTTCCCTCTAATTTTTACTCTATTATCTGCCCTCTCTTTGTTTTTTATGTTGGCTTTGACTTCCCTTGTTTACTTGGTTGTGTCATCTTGTCCTTCGAATTCTTCTTTCCCTCTGGCATACTATGCTTCCGAATTGCTTCCAGAATTTCCAGCCATTGCTACTCTGCCATCATCCCTGCCAGTGTTCTTTTCCAATCAAATCTGGCCAACTCCTCTCTCATGCCTCTGTAATTTCCTTTACTCCCACAGTCCAAAGACGTACTGGTTTATAGGTTAAGTGGTCACTGTAAATTGTCCCATGATTAGTTGAGGGTTAAGTAGGGGGATTGCTGGGCTTGAAGATTTGGAAGATCCACAGTGGATCTCAATAAAATACATATAATAACATCAATAGTATTTTGAATTTCCAAGTACTCTGTCACTGGATCATAGACCCAGCATTTTCCTGTCTACTGAAGTCATGCTAACTTTGTTTTAGTTCTCTCACTTTCTCCTTTCCTGTCTTTTGAATGTTTGTAGAAACTACAACAAACTAATATAAAAGTTAGAAGTGATATATTCTGATGGTGAAGTCCAACTAAATCACCACGATGAATCAGAAATGAGAGAGCAATAGCTTGCACTAATCCTTTCCCAATGTGTTACGGTTGGAGAAGCAGACATTATTGATTTTAATACTTTTTAAGTTAGTCTCTATCATATTTGTAGACTGGTAAAACTCATATTGAGTCTTTTGCATAAATCTAACACTTCTTAAGGTTCACAGTTGGAATGATGTTCGATGCATCTGGGCAAAACCTGGATCTAGCTGTGAAGTTGTGACTTCCTGCTGACTCTATTGCACTTTAGTGGCTCTGCCATCCTTGGGAACTAAAAGGCAGCCAAATGTAAAATGCTCGCCTGACCAGTCAGGGAAAGGTACATAAGTTCTAAGCTATTATTAAATAAACCACGCTGTAGAGGAGGCTACTGTCCACAGAAAGCATTTGCCAAATACGCAGTGGGACTAGACATGCAAGGAAATGCCCTGAAGGCATGTAATCATATCCAGATGGAATAAAAAGTGCATTAGTGGAGAAGTCTGCTGAATTAATGTGAAGTAATTTCCTGGGCTTATCCTGGTACTATTCATCCACTTGTTCCATTAACTCCTTCTCTACAAAATGCAGAGATTTATTTATTTACTGTGGAAATTAATTCCATGGCTAGGAATATGACACAATACTGCAGTGACAATGAAAAATGATGAAGCACAGTTAGATCTCACTTGATGGATTTTGCAAACTGATGCATTTTGAGAATTCTTTTAGGAATTAAATTCATCGTATAAATAAAATGTCCCACCTACTGATAATGCAATGTCAGAATTATTTCATTCCTGTGAAAGACCATTATAACCTGTGGTGCACAGGATGACATGAATAAGCTGATATTTTCAGCTTTATGTCAGTAGTTAGTGGCATAAGTAATTTTATTCATGTTGTATGAAAACATGAAAAATATGCCTTTGCATGAAAAAATTGTTTTTTGTTTGCTGATCCCAAATAAAGCTCGCTAAATAAAAAAAATATGCAATAATCAGTTTAATATTCCTCTCCATGAATTAGTCATTGTATTAGTAATAGAAACTATTCTGGCAGTGTGGGTAAAAATAGTAATTATGAGATACATAGGACATCATTAAACAGCAATGGATTTCAAGTAAACACAGATAATGCTGGAGGAACTCAGCAACTCAGGTAGCATTGATGGAAGGGAATAAACAGTGAATATAGAAACAGAATTAGGACATTTAGCCCATCGAGTCTGTTCCACCATTTCATCATCGTTTAATATCTTTCTCAATCCCATTCTCCTGCCTTCTCCCCGTAACCTTTGAAGCCCTTACTTAGCAAAAACCTATTAAACCTTCATTTTAAATGAACCCAATGGCTTGGCCTCCACAACTGTCTATGGCAGTGAATTCCATCGATTCACCACCCTCTGGCTAAAGAAATTCCTTCTCACCTCTGTTCTAAAGGGACATCCTTCTATTCTGAGGCTGAACCCTTAGATCCTAGACTCCCCCATGATATAAAACAGCTTAGCCATGTCCACTATGTCTAGGCCTTTCAATATTTGATAAGTTTCAATGAGATCCTCCTTCATTCCTCTAAACTCTAGTGAGTACAGGACCAGAAGTGTCAAATGCTCCTCATACATTAACCCTTTCATTGCCAGGATCACTCTCATGAACTTTCTCTGGATCCTATTCACCCAGCAGATCCTTAGATAAGGGCCCAAAACTGCACACAAAACCCAGAACCCAAAACCCAAAACTGTGGTCTAACCAATGCCTAAAAACAAGTAGACACAAAATGCTAGAGAACTCAGCAGGCCAGGCAGCATTTGTAGAAAAGAGTAAAGTCGACATCTCAGCCCAAAACATCGCCTACACTCTTTTCCATTTTTGCTACCTAGACTGATGAAGGGTCTTGGCTCAAAATGTCAACTTTATTCCATTAATGTTCTCTGGCCTGCTGAGTTCCTCCAGTATTTAGTGTGTGTTGCTTGGATTTGCAGCAACTGCAGATTTTCTCTAGTTTGCGCTCAGCATTACATCCTTGCTTTTACATTCTAGTCCTCTCGAAATGAATGCTAACATTGCATTTGCTTCCTCACCACCAACTCAACCTGCAAGTTAACCTTCAAGGAATTCTGCATGATGACCCACAAGTCCCGTTGCACCTCTGATTTCTGAATTTGCTTCTTATTTAGAAAATAGTCTATGTCTTTATTCCTTCTACGAAATAGTCTATGTTTATTCTCCACAGCACATTCTGTCTGGCACTTTGCCCATTCTCCTAATCTAAAAGATTGTTGGTTTTCACAGTTTTTAAGTCAGCCTCCATGTTGCTGCAGTCTGAACAATACAGTGGTGTGTTTCATGGAAGGATAGCTAATCATTTGAGTGAGAAGGGAAGGAGGGTGATGGTGATAGAATTAGGTAAGGTAGGAGAGGAGGGAGGTTATGGTGGCAGTGCTGACTGGTTGAAAGAATAGTACCATATTTTATGTGCTTTAATCCTGCAAATGTCACAGAAGAGTTTCAAGTATGCTTTGTGAGCTGCATTGTATTTTTTAAAAGACATGTACTGAAGCCAGAGAGACAGATATATTGAGTCTAGTGGTGGAGGTGACATTTAAATAGTCTGCTCTTCCCTATGGAGAGTTGTTATTCCCAGGTGATAACTATTTCTTTACCATCCTGACCTGACCCTTGCAGGTGATGCATGAAGAAATAGAAAATGAGGTCCAATACAGAATACCCTTTTTATGTGTCCACGGTACAGATGAGAATCTAGGGACTGTGACATCAAGAAAAAAAACACTTTTTCAGCCCTCTGTTATCTTGGTAGTCGCAGTGATACTTCAGTGATAATCATCAGAACAAGGAAGGAGTAGCAATGAGATCACAGATATAACAATGGATGTGAGGGAAATATTCAGCAGGGGATAATTCCGGAAGATGTAAGCAATCAAGGTTTCTGGCCGAGATCCTTTGTCTGGACTGGAAAGGAAGAGAGCAGAAGCCAGAGCAAGAAAATTGGGGTTCGGGTGTGGGCGGTGGGGAAGGAGTACAATCTGAAAGTTGATAAGTGAGACCAGGTAAGGGGAGCGTGGGATATCGGAATGAACTAAGAAATTGTGAACTGATAAGTGGAAAAGGTAAAGGGCTGAAGAAGATGGAATGTATAGGAGAGGACAGTGGAGCATGGAAGAAAGAGAAGGAGGAGGTGAACCAGAAGGAGGTGATGGGCAGGTGCAGAGAAGAGAAAGGGGCGAGAGGTTAACCAGGATGGGAAATAGTAAAAAAAGAAGAGGGAGGAAGGGGAAATTACTAGAAATTAGATAAATCAATGTCCATGCCCTCAGGTCAGAGCTATCCAGACAGAATATGAGGTATTACTATTCTAACCTGAGTTTGGTCTCATCATGGCAGTAGAGGAAACCATGGACGGACATGTCAAGTTTAAATGGGTAGTCACTGGGAGATCCTGGATTTTGCTGTAGACAGGATGAAGGTCCTCCAACACTTTGTGAGCATTTCTCAAGATTTTCAATATCTCTTGTGTTCCAAATGTTATAACATTTTCAGCTTTTAACACTTAAGAGACTTTTAAGAATTATGGATGGGCACATCAATTAAAACTCTTAATTATTCATCTTTCAAGATGAGGATATTGCCAGTAGAACAACAATTGTCGCTCATCCCTAACTGATCACCTGCAGCCTTTAAGTAAAGCAAACGCCATAGTGCTGTTGGATAGGAAGATAGTGGCAGCAAAGTTAGATGGTGCATGCCTAGGAATGTGGTTAGACTCTCATTTATTGGAGATGGTCGTGCCTTGGCAAGAGTGACACTTGTCACTGATAAATCTATAGCTTAACATTGTCTGGGTCTTGCTGCCTGCAGCTGATCAATTTGGAGCAATTTTTTCAGTGTATTTTGTAGTGAGAATCATTTGGTCATTGTTACAACCCATGTTTCATAAACCTTCACAATATGGACCCGGTGTTCTAGAACACCACTCACCAAACAGAATCTCAGAGTCAATTTCATCTTGACATTAAATATTGGTCTTCCTATCCTACACATGGAAATATTAAAATATAGCAACTTCTAGATTTTCACATTTAATTGCCTATATGCTCACTGTCTCTCTTCCTCTTTGAAAACAATGAATCTTGACAGACTTACTGTTATTTATGTTGTAAATTTTTGGACAGTGCCTCTTCTTTTTGACAAATTTTACTTTTGTGTTACACAGCCTGGAATATAACAGGAAAGTAAAATGTATTCATTAATGTCTTGCAGCAGTCCATGTGGGTCATATTTTAATGCCTGCTGTTAGATGAATCAGCCCATCATCAGCACAGTATTGGACTGTACACTGATTGTTTGTCCATATCTGGCTTGTCAGGAGTACCTCGTGGTCTGGTGAATTAGCAGTCTCAAGCCATTAAGGTATACGGGGAAATCTGCAATCTAAATAGACAACCCACAGTAGATTCCTTTTGAAGTACTAGCTGTTAGCTAAAGCTGCAATCTCAGGAGGATTTTAATGGGCCAGTGGGTTAAATGTTTATATTAATTGTTATAAATGGTTAGTTGTTGAAAAGTCTCATGTCCCTTGACTCTGCTTTTAGTTATGAATTGGTCGGTGCAGAAAATGAAAAGCGATTAAAGGCAATGGAAATATTAAAGACTCTACAGGACTTCTGACTGGCCTAATTGAGTAGACTTTAACTGGAAGAATTACTAAAGACTTCCCTGAACATTTTCCTCATTGATTATATCTGACAGTTGCTGCAGGATTTTTATTGTTCTATTTAGGGATAATTGCTCTAAAATAGCATGGCTAGCAACTCTCAGAACGCGATTAAGTCACAAATATTAATTTGTAGAACCATTGGAGATTAAAATAAAATGAAGGCAAATTGTTCTCTCAGTGGGGTAGACACTGAAGATTTAGTGATTATCACTATACTTATTTTCAGCTGTCAGCAACAGTAAGGAGTCGGAATAGTGAGTCCTTACAGATGTCCAACCATTCTTCGATGGTGGATCAAAATCCAGTATTGAATACATAAAGCCAACGTAGGGTAACTGAGGTAGAAGTTTCTGTATTAAATAGTAAATTACTTGCTGCATATCAGACAATGGGTATAAAAATACTGACCATCGATGAGAAAAGTATCATTAAAATTATTTAGATCACAGACCATGAGACACAGGAGCAGAATTAGGCCATTTGGACAATTAAGTCTGCTCCATCATTAAATCATGGCTGATCATTTTTTTTTCTCCTCAGCCCAACTCTCGACATTCTCCCCATAACCTTTGATGCTATGGCCAAACAAGAACCCATCGATCTCCACTTTAAAAGCAGCCAACAACCTGGCCTCCACAGTTGCCTGTGGTAACAAATTCCACAAATTCACCACCCTCTGACTAAAGAAATTTCTCTGCATCCCAGTTTTAAGTGGACACCCCATATCCTGAAGCTGTGCCCTCTTGTCCTATACTCCCTCACCATGTGAAACATCCTTTCCATATCTAGCCTATCTAGGCCTTTCAACATTCAAAAGGTTTCAGTCAGATTCCCTCCCACCGTCCTTCTAAATTCCAGTGAGAACAGGCCCACGGTCATCAAATGTTCCTCATATGATAACCCTTTCATTCCTGGAATCATCCTTGTGAATCTCCTCAGAACCCTCACTAATGCCAGCATATCTTTTCTTACATTAGGAGCCCAAAGCTCAATACTGAAGGTGAGGCCTCACCAGTGCCTTATAAAGCTTCAGCTGCACATTCTTGCTCTTGTAATCTAGACCTCTAGAAACGAATGCAAAAATGGCATTTGCCCTTCTCACCACCAACTTTACCTGCAAGTTAACCTTAAGGGTATTCTGCACAAAGACTCCCAAGTCCCTTTGCAACTCAGATTTTTGGATTTTTTCCCTAGTTAGAAAATAGGCTGAACATTTATTTCTTCTATCAAAGTGCAGGCCATGCATTTTCCAACATTGTATTTCATTTGCCATTTTCTTGCCCTTTCTCTTAATCTGTCTAAGTCCTTCTACAGTCTTCCTGTTTCCTCAACAACCTGCCCCTTCACCAATCTTCATATCAGTTGCAAGCTTGGCAACAAAACCATCTTTTCCATCATCTAAGTCATTGTTGTACAGCGTAAAAAAAAGCAGTCCCAACACCGACCCCTGCGAAACACCACTAGTCACTTGAAGTGAACCAGAAAAGGGTCCTTTTATTCCCATTCACTCCCTCCTACCAACCAGCCAATCATTCTAGTAACTTTCCTGTAATTCCATGGGCTCCTAACTTGGCAAGCAGCCTCATGTGTGGCACCTTGTCAAAGACCTTCTGAAAATCCAAATATACAACATCCACTTCATCCCCTTTATCTAATTCAGAAACATAGAAACATAGAAAATAGGAGCAGGAGTAGGCCATTCAGCCCTTCGAGCCTGCACCACCATTCAGTATGATCATGGCTGACCATCCAACTCAGAACCCTGTATTTGCCTTCTCTCTATACTTACTGATCCCTTTAGCCACAAGGGCCATATCTAACTCCCTCTTAAATATAGGCAATGAACTGGCCTCAGCTATTTCCTGTGGCAGAGAATTCCACAGATTCACCACTCTCTGTGTGAAGAAGCTTTTCCTCATCTCGGTCCTAAAAGGCTTCCCCTTTATCCTTAAACTGTGATCCCTTGATCTGGACTTCCCCAACATTGGGAACAATTTTCCTGCATCTAGCCTGTCCAATCCCTTGAGAATTTGATATGTTTCAATAAGATCCCTCCTCAATCTTCTAAATTCCAGAGAGTATAAGCCTAGTCAATACAGTCTTTCATCATATGAAAGTTCTGCCATCCCAGGAATCAATCTGGTGAACCTTCTTTGTACTCCCTCTATGGCAAGAATGTCTTTCCTCAGATTAGGGGATCAAAACTGTACACAATACTCCAGGTGTGGTCTCACCAAGGCCTTGTACAACTGCAGTAGTACCTCCCTGCTCCTGTACTTGAATCCTCTTACTATGAATGCCAGCATACCATTCGCCTTTTTCACTGCCTGCTGTATCTGCATGCCCACTTTCAATACTGGTGTACAATGACACCCAGGTCTCGTTGCACCTCCCTTTTTCCTAATTGGCCACCATTCAGATAATAATCTGTTTTCCTGTTTTTGCCACCAAAGTGGATAACCTCACGTTTATCCATATTAAATTGCATGTGCCATGAATTTGCCCACTCACCTAACCTATCCAAGTCACCCTGCATCCTTTTAGCATCCTCCTCACAGCTAACACTTCCGCCCAGCTTTGTGTCATCCGCAAACTTGGAGATGCTGCATTTAATTCCCTCATCTAAGTCATTATTGTATATTGTAAGCAACTGGGATCTCAGCACTGAACCTTGCAGTACCCCACTAGTCACTACCTGCCATTCTGAAAAGGTCGTATTTATTCCCACTCTTTGCTTCCTGTCTGCCAACCAATTCTCTATCCACATCAATACCATACCCCCAATACCGTGTGCTTTAAGTTTGCAAACTAATCTCCTGTGTGGGACCTTGTCAAAAGCCTTTTGAAAATCCAAATATACCACATCCACTAGTTCTCCCCTATCCACTCTACTAGTTACATCCTCAAAAAATTCTATGAGATTCGTCAGACATGATTTTCCTTTCACAAATCTATGCTGACTTTGTCCGATGATTTCACCGCTTTCCAAATGTGCTGTTATCACATCTTTGATAACTGACTCTAGCATTTCCCCCACCACCGATATTAGGCTAACTGGTCTATAATTCCCCGGTTTCTTTCTCCCTCCTTTTTTAAAAAGTGGGGTTACATTAACCACCCTCCAATCCTCAGGAACTAATCCAGAATCTAAAGAGTTTTGTAAAATTATCGCTAATGCATCCGCTATTTCTAGGGCTACTTCCTTAAGCACTCTGGGATGCAGACCATCTGGCCCTGGGGATTTATCTTCCTTTAATCCCTTCAATTTACCTAACACCACTTCCTTACTAACATGTATTTCCTTCAGTTCCTCCATCTCACTAGACCCTCGGTCCCTTACTATTTCCGGAGGATTATTTATGTCCTCCTTAGTGAAGACAGAACCAAAGTAGTTATTCAATTGGTCTGCTATGTCCTTGTTCCCCATGATCAATTCACCTGTTTCTGACTGTAAGGGACCTACATTTGTCTTAACCAATTCTAGCTGTAATCTCCTCAAAGAGTTCCAACAGGTTCATCAGGCAAGATTTTTCCTGAGGGAAACCATACTGACTCTGTCCTGTCTTGTCCTTTGTTACCAAGTACTCAATAACCTCATCCTTAACAATTGACTTCAACATCTTCCCAACCACTGAGGTCAGGCTAACTAGTCTATAATTTCCTTCCTGCTGCCTCCATCCTTTCTTAAAGAGTGGAGTGACATTTACAATTTTCTAGTCCTGTGGAACCATGCCAGAGTCTTGAAAGATCATTACTAATGCCTCCACAATCTGCAGTACTACCTCTTTCAGAACCCTTGGGTGCAGTTCATCTGGTCCAGGTACTTATGTACCTTTTGCTCCTTCAGCTTTTTGAAATCCACCTTGATATTGTTTCCAATTTCCCAGTTTCCCCGGGATCAATAAAGTATGACTATGACTAGGACTATTTGCTAGCTTGCTTTCATATTACTTCTTTTCCCTCCTACTAATTCTTTTAGTTGTTTTCTGTAGGGGTTCAAAAGCTTCTTAATCATCTATCTTCCCACTAATTTTTGTTTCTTTGTAGGCTTTCACTTTTGCCTTTACATTAGCTTTGACTTCCTTTGTCAACCATGGTTGTACTATTTTGCCATTTGAGTATTTCTTTGTTTTTGTAATACATCTATCCTGCATCTTCTTCATTCTTGTCCAGAAACTCAAACCATTGCTGCTTTGCTGTCATCCCTGCCAGCACCACCTTTCAATTTACTTCTGCTGTACAATGTCCTTGTCTCTCAATACTGAGCACATGGTCCATATCTCTTCATTCTCTATACATGGCCCTTATCCCTCCATTTTTTGTACATGGTGCATGCATGTCCTTTCTCTGCAAAATCCTCATACCCCTCAATTCTCCCAACATGGTCCATATCTCACAATTTTCTGCATATGGCCCATATCCCTCTGTTCTCTGCATATTGTCAATATCCCTCTAATTTCACTCTGTATAAGATCCATATCACACCATTCCATGCACAATATTTAGCACATGTTCCATATCCCTCTATTCTCCGTGCATTGTCCATATGCTTCCATTCTGTGCCCGCAGTCCATACCCATCTATACTGAGCACGTGGCCCATATCCCTCCATTTTGTGCACATGGTAAACATCTCCCCACTCTCTGCACATGGCCTTTTTCCCTCCATTTTCTGTGGTGCATATATGTCCTTTCTTAGATAATTCATCATATCTCTCCATTCTCCCAACATGGGCCATATCTCACAATTTTCTGCACATGGTCCATGTCCTTCCATTCTGTGCACATGATCCATATCCATCTATTCTGAGCATATGGTCCATATCCTCCATGTTGTGCACATGGTCTATATCACTCCATTCTCCTCATATGGTCTCTATCCTTCCCTTCTCTGCACATGGTCCATATCCCTGCATTCTTTGTACATGGTGCATATCCCTCCATTCTCTGTAAATTGTCCATACCTCTCCATTCTCTTCACATGGTCCATATCCTCTCATTCTCTGCACATGGTCCATATCCTTCCAATCTGTGCACATGGACCATATCTCTCCATTTTGTGCACGCTATTCAATTTGTAACTTTCAGAGGGGGAGTTGTATGCTGAATTAAAAATAAAGTTATTTTTTGTTTGTATTTGTAGATAATCGAAAATAGGAAAAAAGGAAAATAATTGCAGTTATATAGAATCACATCCTTAGCAGCTCCAGACAAGCAGAAGGCATGCATGTGTTTTAATGGATGGACTAGTAACGTCATCAAACTGGTTCAAGAACAATGCATTGAATGGACTCCTTTTGTACTGAATGCAATAAACGATGCTAGAAGCAGAAATCTATAAGTAGCCAAATAGTCCACGAGGTAACTACCTCCCACACATGTTCAGCAACAATAATTTGCAGTGTTGTATGAATGAGCAAGTGCCCTGTGGGTTTATAAAAGTTACACATACACACACACACACACACACACACACACACACACACACACACACACACAAAATGCTGGAGAAACTCATCAGGTCAGGCAACATCGATTGATGCTGGAGAATAAAGCGTTGACTTTTTGTGTCCTGCTTATCTCGATTTGCAGAGCCTGACTCCAGCGACTCTGGTTTTCTAGCACCCGCACAATCACTTGTGCTGTGGGTTTATAAAATAGTTTATTAGTAAACTGTTCATGCCAAGAAACAGGTCGCATTTTTCTTAAATTATGAAAATAGATTCACATTTCATCAGACCCATCAGTGTTGAAGGACAGTAATAATAAACGATAATAGAGATTTAAATTCTGGTCAGTTGTGTTTGAATATTTAGGCTGCATGAAATTGTCTAAATATGTATAATTGCTGTAAAGTAGTTTGTGAGGAGATGCATTAAAATGATTAATTGTCATTCAAAAACCCTTTGTACGAAATTCATGTCTGTTTCAGATACATATCAGCATTAATTCTCAATGTTGTTAGCTAATCAGGAATATCAATTTATAAACAGCCAGCACGTGTAGAAATATTTAAAGGACATATATATATATTTTTTTAAATTGTCTGTGATTTCTAGGCTAATATTTTGAGACACATAATTTTAAATCACAGAAAGATTTGAATCTGACAATGCTCATAGCCATAAATCAATTCTTAAACTATTAACTCACAAGAGCCAGTTACAGATTCACTGAGTTCACAAGGTTAAATGGTAAATTGTCCAAATAATTATTCCTTACAGTTTTCATTTATGGTAGAATCTGTAATGTTTTTTCTGAATATTTCCAAGTCACTTGTGTTGCAGAGATCATATGACAGATTTGGCTGAGGATCACCTTGTCGTGCTGGAGAAGCTTGTGAGTTCTTGAGCCCTCGAGAGAGATGCTGTCAAGAGTTTAGTTCCTGGTAGGGTCATTCATGAAGGGGGGAAGTTCCAGACAAAGAGTGATCCAACCAAGACCTCAATGGTGGACCTGGTGGAAGATCACACATTACAATGGCAATGAAGGTGGAGGGAGTCTGCAGTAGTGAAGGGTCCCCAGCATCTTGGATGCCAAGCCCCATGTTAAACAAAGTCAGTCATAGGCATTCTCCGTTAAGGGATTAACCCCTTGGGAGAACATCATACTCTACTTGAGTGATCGTATGACAGGATATGGTAGACAGGACAAATTATGAAATTAATCTATTAGTTTGACTCCACTCTGATTGTTCCCTGGTTTCTAATGATGGGGGTCATTACCCTGAGCCAGATTCTCACTCCGGTGTTACAGGAGCATCAACTAGCCAGGTAACTGGTGGCTGGATATTAGCTTCCCCATTCACTTGATGGATGATCTGATGGCTACTATCACCTTCTGATGACTATTTATTTATTTATTTATTTATTTATTTAGTAACACAGTGTTGAATAGGCCCTTCCAACCCTTTAAGCAGCACTGCCCAACACTGGATAACTGTGATTTAATCCTAGCCTGTTCACTGGACAATTTATAGTGACCAATTGACCTACCTGATACGTCTTTGGACTGTGGGAGGAAACCAAAGCACCTGGAAAAAACCCATGTATTCCACAGGGAGACGTACAGAGACTCATTGCAAAGGGCACCAGGACTGAACTCTGAACTCCGAAGCCCCAAGTTATAATAGTGTTGTGCGAACTGCTACTGTAGTGCCCAATCTCCAAGTAAAATTTTTGACCGCTCTTTGAAATTCTCTTATCCATGTCCATGGAACCATGTGCATATCTACTCCTTGCATGATGTTCCTGAGGATGTAACAGATGCTATATAAATGCATTCAGTGTATATACAGGAAATGCCCGGGCAAATACTGAAGTAAACTTCAGTTGCTTCATTGCATGCTGTGATTAAATACTGTGGTTATAACGTTCGGTCAGGTTGGGTAGGCTGTTGTAAATAATTCACTCACTGACTTTCCACAATATACAAGGTACAATTCAAGAATGTGATGGAATACTCTTCACTTTTCTGGGCAAGCAGAGTTCCAACAAAAAAAAAAGAACACCTTTGAGAATCAAATTTTTTTATCACTAATTTATAGGCCATTAAATTCATTGTTTTGCAGCAGCAGTACAGAGAAATTACATAAAAATTAGTATAAATTGCAAAATAAATAAATAGTGTATAAAAAGGAATGATGAAGTAGTTAGTGTTCATGGATTTATTGACCGTTCAGGGATCTGGTGGCAGAGGGGACAAAGTTGCTCCAGATAAAGATGCTCATTTGATAGGCACCTCTTCAAGTGCTTTAAACATACAGTACATCCCTGCACCACCGTCACATCAGGGCGGCAGTGTATACTGTCTGCATAATGGGTTACGGTTAATCACTGAGTACTCTCTCGACATCTCCCATACCCAGTCAAGCTGCATCCCTCCTAGCTGACACATAAGCTGCGTCATTCATTCTCCTTCGCTGATATTACGCTACCGGGGGAACACAGTAGCATAGTGGTTAGCACAACACTTTACAGTGCAGGGCAACGCCGGGTCAA
Source organism: Mobula hypostoma (assembly GCF_963921235.1). NCBI lineage: Eukaryota > Metazoa > Chordata > Chondrichthyes > Myliobatiformes > Myliobatidae > Mobula > Mobula hypostoma. The sequence goes on from NC_086105.1 coordinate 73,788,253, forward strand.
TTCCTGCCACTTCCCGTAAGGAGTTTATACACTCTCTCCATGGCTCCGGGTGCTCTGGTTTCCTCCCACAGCACAAAGACTGGAAGGGTAACTGTTCTTTGTAAATTGTCCTGTGATTAGGCTAGGATTAATCGGGGGATTGCTGAGCAGTGTGAATGGAAGGGTAACTGTTTTTTGTAAATTGTCCTGTGATTAGGCTAGGATTAATCGGGGGATTGCTGAGCAGTGTGAATGGAAGGGTAACTGTTTTTTGTAAATTGTCCTGTGATTAGGTTAGGATTAATCGGGGGATTGCTGAGCAGTGTGAATGGAAGGGTAATTGTTTTTTGTAAATTGTCCTGTGATTAGGTTAGGATTAATCGGGGGATTGCTGTGCAGTGTGAATGGAAGGACCAGAAGGGCCTGTTCTGTGTTGTATCTCAATAAATGAATAAATAATCAAAGGACCTTTGCACATCAGCTAGATTTTCTCTAACTTTCAGTGATCATTCTCCTCTTATGGAACATTGACTGTTTATTTCCCTCCGTAGATGCTGCTTGACCTGCTGAGTGCCTTTGGCATTTGATGTGTGTTGCTCCAGATTTCCAGCATCTGCAGAATCTCTTAAGCTTATCGTTATCCTGTGTCCCCTTTCCCCCTTTATTCCTCTAGAGCAGGGGATCCAACCTTTTTTGTTCCATGGACCAATACTGAAGCAAGATTGGGAACCCCTGGTCTGGAGTCATCACTTCATTGTTTCCTTCTCAATCTGCCCATCACCCTCACATTCCTCCCTCAAGATCCACTGCTCATCTGATTCCCCTTATTCCATGGTCTACCATCCTCTCCTGTCAGATTCCATCTTCTTCAGCCCTTTGTTCCTTGCAAGGATCATCTCCCAGCTTCAAGCATTATTCCTGCTATCACTGACCAAGCCCCCCGATTGACATTAAATTCTAATGTCTTGGGAAAGTTCCTGACATTAAAGATACCATCTAATGGAGCTTTATTTTATTGCGATTCAAGCCGGATAAAATCTGGGAGCTTTTGACATAGATCTTGAAAAATGCCATTAATGAAATGGGGAAGGACAGATGTGCTTGGATATCCCACTATAGAACTAAAGAGGGAGAGGAGCCATGTTCACGTAATGGATGCGTTACATATCGAGGAAGAGACGGATGTCATTTAGGAAGCTGATATCAGATTTCCATTGACTGTTTTCAAAAGAATATTTACTATGTTCCTTCCATTTACGATTATTTGCATACTACTTTGCAATAATGCTTGCATTCATTTGTTTTAACCACACTTTGGCAGCACCATTGATAGACATTTGCAGTTCATTGCAGTATGTTGATGCATTAACAGATTACTCACCTCAGTTCCAGTTGAATAATATTTTATCAACCTCCCACAGCCAATATGGTGATATACGCTTTATTGTTGTCATGCTTTGGCATATTAATAGCCTGATTGAATGATTAGTAGCTGTTTCTTAAAGGAATGAGACTTAGAAGTTACTTTCAATATGTGGAGTGCAGTGGTGGAGTTCTAATGATTACGGAGAAGTGGTGACTGCTGTGGATAATTCATACATTAACATACTTCAATAAACTTTCCACTACTTATCTTCATAATAAAGGCAAGTGAGAATGCAATAAGCCTTTCATTAGCTAGGTCTCATTACTTGTAAAGCGATTGTAACATCTGCTAATGTTCGTCTCACTGTGCGGTCAATTATTCTCGACAGAGATATTGACTTAATCTTTCCGGCAATGAAGATAACAGACATACATCTCCCCATGGTCTAATTCAGTCTGCATCTGTCAGCAATGTACTAGCCCATTGCTTACTTTTTCAGATAGTGGGTAACCACTGGGTTGAAACTGATATCAGTAAAGAGGGACTGAACACTTTTACGGAGGCTGGTTATTGGTGAAGACAAAATGCAATTTATGTCAAGAAAAGAATGAAATTCTTGGATTTATATAGCATCTTCCATGGCCCTGATTGCTTCAAAGATCAAGGATCAAGTTCAAAGTTCAAAGTGCATATACAGCATATCACTATGAGATACATTGAAATACTACAGTGAGATACATTTTTTGTGGGCATCAGAATCACGTTTATTATCACTGGTATGTGTCATGAGATTGGTTAACTTAGCATCAGCAGTTCAATGCAATACATAATATAGAAGAAAAAAATAAATAAATCAATCAGTCAATTACAATATATGTATATTGAATGGAATAAAAATCTTGCAAAAGCAGAAATAATATACATTTAAAAAGTGAGGTAGTGTCCAAGGGTTCAATGTCCATTTAGGAATCAGATGGCAGAGGGGAAGATGCTGTTCCTGAATCACTGAGTGTGTGCCTTCAGGCTTCTGTGTCTCCTACCTGCTGGTAACAGTGAGAAAAGGGCATGCCCTGGGTGCTGGAGGTCCTTAACAATGGATGCTGCCTTTCTGAGATACCGCTCCTTGAAGATGTCCTGGGTACTTTCTAGGTTAGTACCCAAGATGGAGCTGACTAAATTTACACTCTCTGCAGCTCCTTTCGGTCCTGTGCAGTAGATACTTTTTACACGGATTAGGAATTTGCTGTGGTGTGTTGGTCAGGGCGTGACGGAACGAAAAACCAACATTCTACAATTCTAAAAAATAAATCACTATATCAAAAAAGTAGATGTTAAAGTATGGAAATGAAATAAAAATATTACCAGCATGTATTTACAATGTAAACAGCATTTTAAAAGTGGTTTGAAGTGTTTACAGAGCAGTGCAGTGACAGGGACAATAGATAGAAGGGGTTGGTGGGGATCTAACTAAAGTGATTGGTCAGATTAACTGTCTAGGGAAGAAACTATTAAGATGGTGTGAAGTTTTTGATTTAATAGCCTGAAAGCATTTTCATAAAGAGAGCTTGTGGAAAAGGCAGCTTGTACGGTGGGTATTGTCTGCAATGATTTTTATATGCTTGCTTTTTTGTCCTGGACACATACAAGTCCTGCAGTGATGATAGATGGCAGAATTCTATAAATTTTTTATAGCTTTCTCAGTGTAAGTACACAGTGCAGTCACTGTGTAATGCAGGAAACATGGCAGCAAGCTTGCACACAGAAATGTCCTACAAAGAGTTATGAGAATTTCTCAGCAGCAAAAATAAATGCTGGAGGAATTCAGTGGGGCAAGCAGCATCTGTGGAGATAACGGAATAGTCGCTGTTTCAAGGCGAGAACTGACGCAGGGTTTTGATCCAAATCGTTTACTTCCACAGCTGCTGCCTGACCCACTGGATTCTTCCAGCAGTTTGTTGTTTGATACGGTGTCTACAGTCTGCTGCTACCTTCTAGAGTCACTCTGTCACTTGATCATTTCCTGTCAGTCACCGTATGCTCAGATGCTCCAGCATCACTTTCTGTTCATTAAAGTAGTCTATGTGTATCAGCTAATCTTGTCTATGTATCTCCACACCCAACAGTTACCTGTACATTGTGTTTATATTTATATTTATTGTGCATTTATACTTATTGTGTTTATAAAGCTCCAGAGTCACAATCATTTTGTTCTCCTTTACACTCCTGTACTGAAGAATAACAATGCACTATTTTGAATCTTGAATCTTGTGTCTCTTTGTGGTTCCTAATAATATATTTCAGTAATTATTGGCAGAGTTATTAGGGCTCACTCTTTTCCTAATCTCCCTTTCTTTGTTTGCCTGAGAGAGCAGATAGGTCTGAAGAATGGCATTTCTAATATTGAAGCTCTGCCTTAACATTGCAGTGGAGTGTCAACCTAGAGTTGGTGCTCAAGGACATTTCAGTGTGGGGCTCCTGTTCCGATGTTGTGCTGTAAATTATCACTCATCATTTCCCAAAGTTTTCTTTCTCTGTGGAAATCATGCTTTAGGTTCAACAGCTCATCAAAAAAGTCCCAGTAGACCAGCTTCTCACTGAAGTGTGAAAGGCTCTGGAATGCTAATGGCTAATGCTCCAACATCAGCTAACAAAAGTGAATTTAATAGATATGAATCAAGAAGGCATACAGATGCTCAAAACTTATTTATTTAACTGCCTTTGTCACAGCAAATATTTGCCCATGAACCTGGCTGCATATCACTGAATTAAAAGAAAATAAATTCAAGGATGGAACATCGTGTTAAAACATCAAAACTTCCAATAATGCTAACATCGATTTCTTAAACCTGATAATGCCTCCCCGCTTCACCATTTTGCACCCCTTCCCCCCCCCTCACCTTTTCTCCTTGCCTGCCCATCGCCTTCCTTTGGTGCTCCTCCCCTTTTCTCCCCATGGCCTTCTGTCTCTTTCACCAATCAATTTCCCAGCTCTTTACTTCATCCCTCCCCCTCCTGGTTTCACCTATTACCTGGTGTTTTGTTTCTCCCTCCTTTTTAAATCTACTTCTCAGCTTTGTTTCTCCAGTCCTGCCAAAAGCTTTCATCCTGAAACGTCGACTGTAATTTTTTCCATAGATGCTGCCTGGCCCGCTGATTTCCTCCAGCATTTTATGTGTGTTGCAACATCATGCCAAAGTCAAACTTCCAGGAAATGTGCAAAACACCTTCAATTAAAGAAACTTCAATTTCTTAGCTTTATTCATTGAAGATACTCAAATCCCTGAATTGCTGCTGGGGTGGGGGGTGGAAAGGGAGGGGAACACTGTGTGGATCATTTACCTAGATTAACTGCCTTAATTATTGGGGGACTGATCTTTAAAGAATCTGGTTTATACATATATAAACACTTGGTAAAGAATGCAAAACAATAAAGTGAAGCCTGTAGAGTCCTGATGAAGGGTCTCGGCCCAAAACTTCAATTGTTTACTCTTCTCCATAAATGCTGCCTGATCTTTTGAGTTCCTCCAGCATTTTTAGTGTGTTAAATGAAGTCCATGGTAGCTTAGTGATTGTCAAACTGCATCATACTTTTCAATAACACTGTTGTGGGACCTTTTGTATAACAAGATGGACTCTGGATATCACAAGGAACCTTGTCATGCCTCTTACACACTGTCTAACTGCATTGTGCTTTCTCTGTAACACTTTGTTGTGATATTACTGTTATCACTCTTCCATTGGTGTGCTGATGTGAAATGAGGGAGGGAGGGAACGTTGACTCAGACCAGGAGAGGCCTGCATCGGACATTTTCATGCCTTACAAGGCGCAGATTGGAAGTCTGTGTGGGGAGCCACTCCTCGCACAGACACTAGAGCAATGTGTGGTTAAGTGTCTCGCTCAAGAACGCAACCACGCTGCCACAGCTGAGGCTCAAACTAGACGAACACCTTAACCACTTGGCCATGTGAAATAATCTGCAATATAAACTAGAAGTACAATATATCATCTTCCATCAGAATGCTCTTCAGCTTTCTGGGATGAACATTGAATTCTCCAGCTTCAGTTAAACTACTCTCTTATTGTTTCCTATTATCAAGTTTATGTCCCTTTCTCACTGGAGTCAGTATTCATGCTCCTTATAAGCCGACGTGGCTTAACCAGTCTCCATATACAATAAGTGGCCATTTTGTTAGGTACAGGAGGGATGTTCATGGTCTTCTGCTGTTGCAGCCCATTCACTTTAACGTTTGACGTGTTGACTGTTCAGAGATGCTCTTCTACATATCATTGTTGTAATGTGCGGCTATTTGAGTTACAGTTGCCTTCCTACCAGCTTGAAACAGTCTGGCGATTCTCCTCTGACCCCTCTCATTAATGAGGGGTTTTCACCCACAGAACAACTACTAAGTGGATTTTTTTTTTGTTTTTCACACCATTCCCTGTAAACTCTAGAGACCGTTGTGTGTGAAAATCCCAGGAGATCAGCAGTTTCTTAAATACAACCCTATCTGGCACCAACATACTTTCCACAGTCAAAGTCACTTAGATCACATTTCTTCCCCATTCTGGTATTTGGTCTGAACAACAACTGAACCTCTTGACCGTGCATTGAGTTGCTGCCACATGACTGGCTGATTAGATATTTGTATTAACGAGCAGGCGTACAGGTATACAACAAAGTGGTCACTGAGTCTTTTGATTTGCAGCTCACTTGTCCCCCCAGCTCTGATTTGTAAAACAATTACCTTCTACTCCTCCTTCAATTTCGAAGAAGGGCCTGTGACCTATAACACAGATGATGCTTGACTGGTTGAGTTCTTCAGCATTTTCTGCTTCTGTGTCACTCTCGTTGCTTTGATTGTGCCTTCTCACTTTAGAACCATGTGGAAATGCAATCCCAGTTGAATCTAGCCCTGAACTAAACTTGAAACACATCAGAACAACCAGAAGCACAGCAGCAATGAGAAGGTTTGTGAGGATGTGTGATAAATATCATTTCCTAGAGAAATGGAGATTCACATCCTTGCAATTTCCTTGCCTTCTTGCCTTTCTCACTTCACTTCATGGACTCCTAAGGACCTCAGATTCTTATTGAGTTACATCATTTTATTGATGTGACAATACCAACTCCGATGGATAGCGTAGGCGCCAGGTACCAGTAGCTGCTGAAAATAGATAAATAGATAGATAGGTACTTTATTGATCCCAAAGAAAATTACAGTTTCACAGTAGCATTACAAATGTTAGAAGAGAAGTAAGAGAGAGTAAAAAATAAGTTACCTCAGACAGTCTAACAGGAGGGCGTCATCACTTCTCCTTCTACAGGTTGACTCGTTATAGAGCCTAATGGCTGAGGGTAAGAATGACCTCATATAGCACTCTATGGAGCAGTGCAAGTAGTCTTAGTCAATTACTAAAAGTACTCCCCTGTCTAGCCAAGGTGGTGTGCAGAGGGTGAGGAGCATTGTCCGGAATTGCCAGGATTTTCTGTAGGGTCCTTTGCTCTATCATTGCCTCCTGTGCGTCCAGATTGACTCCTATAACACAGCCAGTCTTTCTAATCAGATTATTGAGATACCATTGCCCCAGCACACCACTGCATGAAAGATTGTACTGGCAACAACAGACAGGTAGAACCTGTGAAGGAGAGGCCTGTATACTCCAAATGACCTCACTCTCCTCAGGAAGGAGAGGTGACTCTGGCCCTTCTTGTACACAGCCTTTGTGTTGGTGATCCACTTGTCTGTCATCCAGGTGCACCCCCAGGTACTTGTAGATCCTCATTGCATTCACATCCTCACCATCGGTAGTAATAGGGAGCAGTGCAGGCTTAGCCTTCCTAAAGTCCATCACCATCTCCTTTGTTTTATTGATGTTGAACTGCAGATGAGTCAGCTTGGACCATTTGACAAAGTCCTCCACCTGGGCCCTGTATTCATCCTCCCGTCCTCCCTTTTGTACACCCAACTATTGCTGAGTCATCAGAGAACTGCTGAAGATGATATGACTCACCTTTGTATCTAAAGTCTGAGGTATACAGGAAGGGAGCCAATGCAGTCCCCTGTGGGGCCCTAGTGCTGCTGGTAGCCAAGTCTGACACAGCTCTGAGCTGCACAAACTGTAGTCTGCCAGTCCATTATCCGGGATACAATGGAAGTGGCAATATGCATTGAGCAGAGCTTTTCCCCCAGCAACGAGGGCTGCATGGCATTGAAGGTAATGTTATCTGAATGCCTGTGTAACTCACATCTCTCCAAACAGATCCTTTACACCCAGCTGAAGGAAGGTCAGTGAGTCCCTGATGGGCAAAGAAAAAGTTTCAAAGATAACATGAAAATCAGCCTGAAGAAATTCAACATTACATCTAAAAACTGGGGAGACATTGCACTCCATAGATGCAACTGGGGGAAGTCTGTTCAAAAGGGAGCTGTGCTACATGAGAGCGACCTCCACTGTGCCACAGAGACTGAGACTGAGCTGTGGAAGGAGAGACTGAGACTGAGACTGAGCTGTGGAAGGAGAGACTGAGACTGAGACTGAGCTGTGGAAGGAGAGACTGAGACTGAGACTGAGCTGTGGAAGGAGAGACTGAGCAACCTGAAGACCCAGCCACTAACCACAGACACCACTTCCTCTTGCCCACATTGCATTAAGTACCACCAGTACATGGGGCACTGTCACAGGAAAGCAGCATCCATCATCAATGACTCCCACCACCTAGTTCATGCTTTCTCTGTGTTGCCATCAGGAAGAAGGTACAGGAGTCCCAGGACTCACACCAACTGGTTTGGGAACTGTTACTACCCATCAACTGTTAAGCTCTTGAACCAAAGGGAATAACTTCACTTAACTTTACTTGTCCCATCACTGAAATGTTCTCACAACCTATAGACTTACTTTCAAGGACTCTTCATCTCATGTTCTCAATATTCATTGCTTATTTATTTATTGTTATTATTATTTCTGTTTTTTCTTTTGTCTTTGCACAGTTTGTTGTCTTGCACATTGGCTGTTTGTCCATTCTGTCGGCTACGGTCTTTCATTGATTCTATTATGGTTTTAGGAGTTACTGACCATGCCTGGAAGAAAATGGATTATTGAGTATGGTGACATATATGTACTTTGACAATGAATTTACTTTGAACTTCAACCAGAAAAGATGGATCCTGGATCAGCCTCTACAGCCACCTGAGGACACACCATTAGCTAACACCTTTAGAGAGCATCGTACTTGACATGAGTATTTGCTTTACCACTATTTATGTAGCAATAAGCACTCAGACTATCTCCTTTATTGCTTTATTTGCTCTAGTCTCTGAAACATACATTGCTAATACCTGACTGCCAGTCACTTGGGCTTCCATTCCCCCATTGGAGTTGGGCTTTGAGGTGCCAAGTGTACTTTAACATAATGGTTACTTTTCAGCATCTACAGTCACATTAAAATCATCAAACTACAGGCACTGCAGATCACTTGTGCTTAGCAGAAAAGGCAATTCCAAACTTCCTCTTGCCTGCACGCTAATTCTTCACCACACTCCCATTTTGAATTATGTGTCTATGGCTTCCTGCAGTATGATAACAAGCCCCTGCTTGAGCCTGAGGAGCAGTTCCTGAAGTTTGGACTCAAACACGTTCTTTGTGTTTGGGTAACTCACTTCTGCTGCTGGTGTCAGAGTTGCCAATTCTGGTATAGACCAATAATATTGGCTCATATTTATTTCTCTTCACTAACACAGTTTGACTTCATAGAAACCTTCTTCTGCTTTGTCTATCTCAGCTTTTTTGTTTTTTAGCTACCTGCATTTTAGAGTTTTCACATTGCTTTGTTCATGTTGTTTCACTCTATCTCTGTCTAGCTACCTTCATTCACCACATAACTTCACCGGTACCTGTATTGGATTATGATTGTCACATGTACCAGGTAAAGTCAAAAGATAACATCCATACAGATCAAATCATTATATGGAGCATCAAGTTATAAAAAGCTAAAACAATAATAACACAAAGTGTGGGGGGTGGAGGTACGTCTCTACCAAAGGAGGTGTAAGGCGCCCCTTCCCTCTGATAACCTGGAGGTCCTCCTTGGGCAAGGTGTACTACTGACTTAGCTCCCAGATAGTACCTACTTGGCTCCCAGATCAGGGTCATGTGGAGCCATTGGAACAGGTAGTGGAAAGTCGTATGAAGAGCTAGTGCATATCACATGTCCTGCTTATATGACCACTGATGCCAGGCAGACAATCCCTGAGGAGTATTGATAACGACTGAGTATTGATTTGTAAACACAAGGAATTCTACAGGTGCTGGTAATTCAAGCAACACACATCAAAGTTGCTGGTGAACGCAGCAGGCCAGGCAACATCTCTAGGAAGAGGTACAGTCAATGTTTCAGGCTGAGACCCTTCATCAGTTAGTCCTGACGAAGGGTCTCGGCCTGAAACGTCAACTGTACCTCTTCCTAGAGATGCTGCCTGGCCTGCTGCGTTCAGCAGCAACTTTGATGTGTGTTGCCTGAGTATTGATTTGTACTGATTGAAAAGTCTAGATTTGGACAATCTCATCACCCTCCTGTCAGAGATTTTGTAAGGATACTGCCCAGAAGAAGGCAAAGGCAAACCACTTTTGTAGAAAATATTGGCCGAGAACAATCATGGTCATGGAAAGACCATGATCGCCCACGTGATATGGCTCGGCACATAATGAACGAAAGTGTAACAGCTACACAGAAAGCACAGGTAAACAATAAACAGCTTGGCAACCCAATTAGAAGTATTCCATTCAACATCTCTCCCTACCTTCTTTGCAACTTAAAACTAACTTGTTTTGTTTCTTTCATGATTGTGATGAAAAGTTTTTGACCTAAGAGGTTAACTTTGTTTCTTTTTCTTAATAGATGCTACCTCATATGCGAAGTGTATTCATCATTTTTGGTTTTGTTTCCACCCGGATTTACCTGCATCAGTGGGCTTCTTAATAACTGCGAAAGAGTCTTGATGTGTTCAACATTACCTGACATTGTGGTGTTCATTGAGAACCCGCATTCATTTCAAGACAACAAGATGTAATGTTGAGGCTTTAAAAGGCAGTGGTCATAGTACATTTTGAGTATTATGAGTACTCTTACACTTTTATTTTTAAGAAAAGATGTGCTGGCTTTAGAGAGAGTCCAGAGGAGGTTCATAAGAATTATCCCAAGAATGAAAGGGTTAATGTATGAAGTGTGTTTGATGCTCTCAGCTTATACTTGCTGGAATTTAGAAGAACAAGGGGGAGATCTTATTGAAACCTACCAAATATTGAAAGGCCTGAATAGAGTGGAGTTGGAGGGAAATTTTCCAATAGTGGTAATTCTATGAACAGAGGACACAGCTTCAGAAGAAAAAGATGTCCCTTTAAAACAGAAATGAGGAAGAATTTCCTTAGCCAGAGGGCTGTGGATCTGTGGAATTCATTGCCACAGATTCCAAGTCACTGGGAATATTTTAAGCAGAGTTTGATAGGTTCTTCATTAGTAAGGACAGAAAGGTTATGGAGGAAGGCAGGATAATGAGGTAGAGAGGGAAAATAAATGAGACGTGATGAAATGGTGGAGCAGATTCGATGGGTCAAATGGCCGAATTCTGCTCCTAGGTCTTATGGTCTTATGCAGACAGGACTGAACTGTTTGCAACACTGAGAAAGCGTGATTGGAAATGGCGGAAACCTCAGGCACGTTCAGGAAGACAAAGCCTTTTATTTGAGACACCGACATTTGTTGAACTGTGCCTGCTAAAACAGTACTCAAGGAAGCTTTCAATGAGAAACAGAGAACACATGAAGCAGGGCGATCGGTTGTTGAACGAAATGAAAACAGATTAGAGGAAGCTCCTGTGGACCACAGACAATTGGAGAGATTTGGTGAGCTAAGTTTGTTTCAATTGAAATTATGTCATCACCTTTCAATATTGAAAGTAATTCTGTTGCCTAGATGAAGCAGACGACGGGAAAGATAGATGGATATGGCAGAGGCTGGTGACACCAGAGCAATCAGAATCAGAATCAGGTTTATTATCACTGGCATGTGACGTGAAATTTGTTAACTTAGCAGCAGCAGTTCAATGCTATACATAATCCAGTAGAGAAGAAAAAAAAATAAAATAAAACATAATCATAATAAATAAATAATGTATATTGAATAGATTTTTAAAAACTTGCAAAAACAGAAATTTTGTATATTTAAAAAAAAGTGAGGTAGTGTCCAAAGGTTCAATGTCCAGTTAGGAATCAGATGGCAGAGTGGAAGAAACTGTTCCTGAATCGCTGAGTGTGTGCCTTCAGGCTTCTGTATCTCCTACCTGATGGTAACAGTGAGAAAAGGTCATGCTCTGGGTGCAGGAGGTCCTTAATAATGGACGCTGCCTTTATGAGACACCGCTTCCTGAAGATGTCCTGGGTACTTTGTAGGCTAGTATCCAAGAAAGAGCTGACTAGATTGACAACTTCTTTTGGTCCTGTGCGGTAGCCCCTCCATACCAGACAGTGAAGCCCTGCATACCAGATAACCTTACATACCCAGTTATATAAACCACCTCCCTCACTGTCTCCACCTCACCAGCCAAAGAAGCAGCAGAACATGACTTCCATTTTATTTTTATTTAGTGATACAGTGCAGACTCGGCTCCTCCTGCTCTTTGAGCCAGGGCACCTCTGCTACCCCCAACAACCCCAATTAACCCTAGCCTAATCATGGGTCAATTTACAATGACCAGTTAACCTATCTGTTATGTCTTTCAACGGTGGGAGGAAACCGGAGCAGTCAGGGAAAACCCATGCATTCCACAGGATGTCATGGTCCCGTATGGCAATCCCCCCACCTTGTCATTTGCCTCAAGATTTGGGCCTCCATCACCTCATTTAGATTCCAATAATTCCCAGGTATCACTAACAACACGCACCTGCTTCCCATCAAACGGCAGGATAAGAAACCTGTGACCACAGCAAGAAGCCGCCAGCGGTAATGAACCATTAAACTGGATGCCAACCGCCATAAAACACGATACAGATACAAGAAGCCGCCAGTCCATTGGTCGACTCTTGTGAGAGTAAACCTTGTTTCCTATTCCTGAGGGCTGTTAGTTCTAAGCTTCGCATCGTCTCCTGGATATCGGCTCCCCGTTCGCGGAGGTGCTACGCCTAACGACTCTGCCTCAGCATCTGTGTCCTGCACTTGGGTTCGTCCCCAGCCACGTCCTTGCAACAGAACGAACTGGCCAGCATAAACCCAGCGGACACGAACCCTCTGCAAAAAGCCCTCACCAGCCAGGGCTCCCTATTGGGCTTTCAGGATCAGCTGCTCCGGGAAATCATGGAAAACTTCCTTTGCCTGTCAGTAGACGTAAAAAATGTCAGTGAGCAGGTCGACTGAGTATCCACCCATCTTACCCCGTCGACTCCAGGAACTCCGTCTGACCAGCCCAGACAGCCCGAAGCGTCAACAACACGTCCGCTAAGGGAGCCGCGCGTCCCTGAACCAGAACCCTACGCCGGAGATCTGGGGAAGTGCCGGGCTTTTCTGTTACAATGCTCCCTGGTGTTCGAGCAGCAGCCATCCACGTACGCCACGGACAGATCTAAAATAGCTTACATTATGGGGTTATTACGAGGAAATGCCTTAGCGTGGCCACCGCGATTTGGGACAATCAGCCAGAGACCTGCACTTCCTTCCCCACCTTCATCTCAGAAATAAGGAAGATTTTTGACCATCCCGTCTGCGGTAAAGATGCGCTAAGCGGCTACTCACCCTCCATCAAGGCCCACGTAGTGTTGCCGAATACTCCGTGGAGTTCCGGACGCTAGCGGCCGACTCGGGCTGGAATGATGAGGCATTTCAGGAGGTATTCCGGCAAGGCCTCTGTGACAAGGTAAGGGACGAGTTGGCGGCTAGGGACGACACTAACAGCCTGGATTCAGTGATCTCCCTAACCGCGAGACTGGACAACCGACTCCGAGAACGACAGAGGGAGAGAACCGGTCGTCCTTTGGCCACCCCACGGCATGCTTTAACATCTACTCCCAGCCCTAACCTCTCTCCTCCTCCCACTCCTAGAATAGCATCCGGCCCGGCCGTTTCCCCCACCCCGGGAGAGGAACCAATGCAGCTGGGACGGAGGCGTCCTTCTCCCTCCAAGCGGCTCCGGAGACTGAGAGCAGGGGATTGTTTCTATTGCGGTCAGTCTGGCCATTTTCGTAACACCTGTTCCCTTCGGCCAAAAGGGGAGGGCTCACCAGTAGAAAGGGAGACTCTGGTGAGTCAGACCACATTCCCTTCTCTCCCCCAATCCCAGATGCAAGTCCAAGCCACTGTAAGTTACGACCAACTGTCCCAGTCCGTGACTGCCTTGATAGACTCCGGTGCTGAGGGGAAACTGTTGGATGAAGATATAGCAACCCAGGCCGGAATTCCTCGAGAGCTGTTGACTACCCCTCTGGAAGCCCAGGCACTGGACGGAAGACTTCTGGCCCGAATCACTCACCGTACCCCACCACTCTCTTTGATTCCCTCAGGGAAACATCGGGAACAGGTACAATTTAACTTGATCTCCTCCCCTCAAGCCCCGATAGTTCTTGGGTACCCATGGTTAAGCCGCCACAACCCTTGCATTGATTGGTCCACTGGGCGGTTCGCCAGCTGGAGTCCGTTTTGTCACGCCACCTGTCTGCAGTCGGCCCTTTCCCCTGTGAAAACCACCTCGACCTCACCTGCATTTGAACCCCCTGACTTGTCCAGGGTTCCACCGGAGTACCACGACCTGGACACGTGTTTAGTAAAAAAACGCGCCCTTTCCCTGCCTCCACACCGACCATAGGATTGTGCTATCTACCTTCTCCCCGGAGCTCCTCTGCCCTCCTGTCGGCTGTATAACTTGTCCCGGCCAGAGAGGGAAGCAATGGAGGGTTACATCAGTGAATCTCTCGCGGCGGGCATCATCCGACCCTCATCCTCCCTGGTGGGTGCAGGGTTCTTCGTGGGGGAAAAGGATGGTTCCCTACATCCCTGCATCGACTACTGAGGCCTAAATCATATAACCATAAAGAACAAGTACCCACTGCCTCTGATAAGTTCTGCGTTCGAACCACTTCACGGAGCCACCATCTTCTCGAAGCTGGACCTACGAAGCGCCTACCATCTGGTGCGAATAAGGGAGGGGGACGAGTGGGAGACGGCATTCAATACCCCTTTAGGCCACTTCGGCGAGTACTTGGTCATGCCTGTTGGCCTCACCAATGCCCCTGCAGTCTTTCAAGCCTTGATTAACGATGTACTAAGAGACTTCATTAACCGTTTTGTGTTTGTCTATCTGGATGACATCCTAATCTTTTCCAGCAGTCCCCAGCAACACGTTCTTCATGTCCATCAAGCCCTGCAGAGACTGGGGGAGAATAAGTCATTCGTAAAGGCAGAGAAGTGCGAATCCCACGTCCCCTCGGTCAGCTTCGTAGGTTATATCATCGAGAGCGGACAGGTGAGAGCTGATCCTGAGAAGATCCGGGCTGTGACGGAGTGGCCCAAACCCACGGACCGCAAGAAACTCCAACGGTTCCTGGGGTTTGCGAACTTCTATCGCCGGTTCATCAGAAACTACAGTCAGGTGGCGGCTCCTCTGACCCGACTTACCTCAGCTGCCGCACCTTTCCTGTGGAACTCCGAGGCGGACTCGGCATTCGCGGAACTAAAGAGGCGCTTCACGTCTGCTCCCGTTCTGATTCAACCGGACCCCTCCTGTCAATTCATTGTGGATGTTGACGCCTCCGACTCCGGTGTGGGAGCGGTACTGTCCTAACGTTCGGGCCTGGATCAGAAACTACATCGCTGTGCCGCCTTCTCTCGCCGACCGTCTCCCGCCGAACGAAATTACGACGTGGGGAACCGGGAGCTACTGGCGATCAAACTGGCTTTGGAAGAATGGAGACACTGGTTGGAGGGGGCGGAACACCCGTTTATCGTCTGGACAGACCATAAGAACCTTGAATCTATTCAGACCGCCAAACGCCTGAATTCTCGCCAGGCCCGTTGGGCATTATTCTTTGGCCGGTTCAGGTTTACCCTCACGTACCGTCCAGGATCTAAGAATGGGAAGCCGGACGCGCTGTCCCGCCAGCATGACTCCAAGGATGACACCTCCAGTCCCGGGACTATCCTCCCACCTTCCTGCGTGGTTGCCACCCTCACTTGGGAGATCGAGGCTAAAGTAAAGGAAGCCCAGCGGGACGACCCCGACCCAGGCAATGGACTCGGCGATCGCCTGTACGTGCCCGCCTCCGTCAGGTCCCAGGTTCTCCAATGGGGGCACACATCCCGGTTCGCCTGCCACCCCGGGAGTGATCGGACCCTGGCTCTCCTGAGGAAGCACTTTTGGTGGCCGTCCATGGAGGGGGACACCCGTTCTTATGTCTCAGCTTGTTCCATCTATGCCCGGGGAAATGTCTCTCATCGACCACCTGCGGGGCTACTTCGTTCTCTACCTGTCCCTGGTCGCCCCTGGTCACACATCGCCTTAGACTTGGTCACCGGTCTACCCCCTTCCCGCGGAAACACCACAGTCCTCACCGTGGTAGACCGATTCTCCAAGGCGGTGCACTTTGTGGCCCTCCCTAAACCTCCTTCCTCTCAGCAAACCGCAGATCTTCTCGTCCGCCACGTCTTCCGCCTCCACGGAATCCCCGCGGACATCGTCTCCGATCGGGGTCCCCAGTTTGTCTCGCAAGTATGGAGGGCCTTCTGCCAAGCCTTGGGCGCATCGGTCAGTCCGTCATCCGGCTTCCACCCCCAGACGAACGGGCAGACGGAACGGGCAAACCAAGACCTGGAGGCGACGCTTCGTTGCGTAACGGCAAACAACACATCGACCTGGAGCGACCACTTCCCGTGGGGTGAGTACACCCACAACTCTCTGGTGAGCTCTGCCATTGGGAGGTCTCCGTTCGAGTGCTCCCTTGGGTACCAACCCCCGCTGTTTCCCGCGCAAGAAGAAGAGATTGCAGTACCGTCGGTTCAGGACCATATTAAACGGTGCCTTAAGATTTGGGAGGAGATGCGCACGGCCCTACTCAAATCAACAAATCGAAATAAGAAGACAGCCGACCGACACCGCATCCCGGCGCCGGAGTACCAACCTGGGCAGATGGTGTGGCTGGCCTCCAAGTACATCCCGCTTAAAAACGAACATAGTAAAACTCGCCCCTCGCTTCCTGGGACCATTCAAGGTTGACAGGATTATCACTCCCAAAGCGGTCCGCCTAAAGGTGCCAAGATCCATGTGCATCCACCCAACTTTTCATGTGTTAAAGCCAATCTCCATCAGCCCGCTGTGTCCCCCTGCCGAGACTCCCCCACCTGCCCGTATCAACGACAACCATCCAGCATACACCGTCCGACGACTACTAGATGTGCGCAATCAGGGCAGGGGTCTCCAATATCTGGTGGACTGGGAAGGGTACGGTCCAGAGGAGCGTTCCTGGGTCCCTCGCTCCTTCATCCTAGACTCTTCCCTCATCCAGGATTTTCATCGGGACCATCCGGACAGGCCGGGAGGATCTCCTGAAGGCGCCCATTTGGGGTGGGGGGTACTGTCATGGTCTCGTCTGGCAATCCCCCACCTTGGCACTTGCCTCAAGATTTGGGCCTCAATCACCTCATTTAGATTCCAATCATTCCGAGGTATCACTAACTACACGCACCTGCTTCCCATCAAACAGCAGGATAAAAATCCTGTGACCACAGCAAGAAGCCGCCAGTTCGTTGGTCGATTCTTGTGAGTAAACCTTGTTTCCTATTCCTGAGAACTGTTAGTTCTAAGCTTCGCATCGTCTCCTGGATATCGGCTCCCCATTCGTGGAGGTGCTACTCCTAACGACTCTGCCTCAGCATCTGTGTCCTGCACTTGGGTTCGTCCCCAGCCACGTCCTTGCAACACAGGGAGGATGTACAGAGACTCCTTACAGAGGACGTGGGGATTGAACTCAGCACTTTGAAGCCCCAAGCTGTAATAGCTTCATGCTAACGCTACACTGGTACCCAACAACAAGACAATCCTTGAAGGAGAACATTAAATACTGTGGCACACTATTGGACTATAGCCACTGTCTGGTGTAAATATGAGGGGAGGAACAGTAAATAATCTAGAAGCAGGCCCCACTGATTTCATATTGCTTCATATTATTCCTTGCCACACAGTTGGAACCTCCAGAGTCTGCTGTAAAAGAATCAAGATCAGGGGTCAGATAATTAACACCCCATCTAGATGAATTGGTTACTGCATATATTGTAAGAAGAGATCTGAGAGAAAATGTGTTTGGCCAAATGACTGAGTTCAGCAGCTACTTTGAATAGACCAATGAGAATTCAGCTTGTGTGATACCCCGATTTGGCAGTTGTTTGATATTTGGTTTAATTGTGGTTGGGATAAATATGTTGTCATGGTAACAGCAACCTATTTTAGATTTGGACCCTTGCCTCTGAGAAGTGATTAAAAAGCCATTAAAATCAAAAATAAAATACAGATGGGGGCACAATCACAGTTATATTGTGAAACTGAGATTTATTTTTCAGAATGTTTTCCACTTTCAAACCTCTCTGATTAGGAGATGTGTTAGGATATGGGATGTTTAATGTAGGATTGCAAATAAATTCAACAATAGTTTTGAAAGACAATCAGTAAATGGAAATTAATTGATTTGAAACCTTTACAGAAAAAGCTTGGTAAACTGGATAAATTAATAGGTCAAATAGTAAAGGCCAAAGAGAGTTTCTGGTCAGTGGGGTTTTGTGAGCCATGTACAGGAACAGTGTACTTTGTCTCCAAAATTAAAAAAAAGTTCTGAGTCAATTGAAACTGATGATTAGCACCACAAAGAATATTTATTCCTTCTGTTGAAGGGGGGAAAAAAAACATTATTGTCGGATAACTCTCTACTGAGACAGCAGAGACAATAGGGGATGAGTAGTCCTTTGCCAGGGATGAGTAGCCCTATGAGTGGATGAGTAGCCCCATGCTGGGGATTGTAGCCCTATGAGAGGATAAGTAGCTCTATGAGGGGATAGTAGTCCTCTGCTGCTATATTCTATGATTATTTGGGACAACAGAAAGTCGTGAGATAAAATATTTCTCTTTTCATAAATCACATTTGCAATGTGATGCATTCCAGAGACATCCTCAATCCCTTCTGTGTATAAGGATTGTATTACGCATTAACAATAACTTGGCAAAGCTTATTAACCAGGTCATTATTGGTAAATGCTGGCTGCATAATGATAATGACTGAAAGTTAAATAAAATTCACAATCAAGATGAGAAACAAACACAAAAGACATAAAAGAAGTGAAAATGATGGTTTCATGATCTATCCAGAAGTTGTCATCCAAAGGAGCATTGTATACAGGTGCCATCTTGAGCAGGAGACCTGTAGACTTGCTGTAGACTTTTCTGTTCATGGGCATCTGTCAGCTACTTTGAATTTTATGTGATTTAGTGTTGGCAGAAATCTTGCATAAAACTGTGTGGACACCTTGCAGACCACTGCTCAACATGACTTTTGATCACCATATTATCACTGATCTGCCTTCTGTATTAGGATGCTTCTTACACAATTCTTCCTGGATGATCTCCAAAGCCAATATTTTAAAAGCATATATCTTCAAAGGGAATCCAATTGCAATCATAATTTTGATAAGCATATCATTTGTGCAAAATGTGAAAACTTGGGAGCTAAGGGACATACAAATCAGAACTGGCCATCAAACCTCTTGAGCCCTTTCTAAGATTCAATTAGATCATGAAACAAAGAGACCAGAGTGTATATCTCTGGGTCTATCTATGAGTGGAAGGCTCATAGTCTGGTTTTACAGGATTGTTTCCAAACAGACATAGAGTATAAAGGTAGGTAGAAGTTTAATAAATGATGCTTGTTAACCCTCAGCCTGAGCACTGTGTGCTTTTCTGTTTACTATATTACAGGAAAGACATGATTACTCTAAAAAGGGCGAAGCAAGAATTATGAAGGTATTGCCAGGACTGGAAACACTGAGCTATGAAGTAAGATTGGATATGTTTAAGAAAAGTAGAAACTGAATGGAGACTTAATTGAGGAGTATATAATTATGAGGGTTCTAGACAGAAGAGATGCCTTCTATCGAGGAGCAGCAGAGTGGCGTAGTGGTTAGCGCAACGCTATACAGTATAGGTGATGTGATCTGCCTGTGAGGAGTTTGTACATTCTCTCCGTAACTGCATGGATTTACTCTGGGTTCTCTGGTTGCCTCCCACAGTCCAAAGACATAATGGTTGGTAGGTTAATTGGTCATTGGAGATGATCGCATGATTAGGCTAAAATTAAATTGGGGATTGCTGGCTGGTGGGGCTGAAAAGGCGTGAAGGGCCTATTCGGTGCTGTACCTCAGAATCAGAATCGGGTTTATTATCACCGGCATCTGACATGAAATTTGTTAACTTAGCAGCAGCAGTTCAATGCAATACATAATTTAGCAGAGAGATAAAATAATAAATAAAATTAAAAAATAAGTAAATCAATTACATATATAGAATCAATTTTAAAAAACATGCAAAAACAGAAATACTATATATTTTTTAAAAAAGTGAGGTAGTGTCCAAAGCTTCAATGTCCATTTAGGAATTAGATGGCAGAAGGGAAGAAGCTGTTCCTGAATCTCTGAGTGTGTGCCCTCAGGCTTCTGTATCTCCTATCTCATGGTAACAGTGAGAAAAGGGCATACCCTGGGTGCTGGAGCGCTGCCTTTCTGAGACACCACTCCCTAAAGATGTCCTGGGTACTTTGTAGGCTAGTACCCAAGATGGAGCTGACTAGATTTACAACCTTCTGCAGCTTCTTTCAGTTCTGTGCAGTAGCCCCTCCATACCAGACAGTGATGCAGCCTGTCAGATTGCTCTCATGGTACAACTATAGAGGTTTTTGAGTGTATTTGTTGACTTGCCAAATCTCTTCAAACTCCTAATAAAGTATAGTCACTGCCTTGCCTTCTTTATAACTACATTGATATGTTTGGACCGGGTTACATCCTCAGAGATCTTGACACCCAGGAACTTGAAACTGCTCACTCTCTCTACTTCTGATCCCTCTATGAGGATTGGTATGTGTTCTTTTGTCTTACCCTTCCTGAAGTCCACAATCAGCTCTTTCGTCTTACTGATGTTGAGTGACAGGTTGTTGCTGTGACACCACTCCACTAGTTGGCATATGTCACTCCTGTACACCCTCTCGTCACCACCTGAGATTCTACCAACAATGGTTGTATTGTCAACAAATTTATAGATGGCATTTGAACTATGCCTAGCCACGCATATAGAGAGTAGAGCGGTAGGCTAAGCACAAACCCCTGGGGTGCGCAGGTGTTGATCATCAGTGAAGAGGATATGTTATCATCAATCCGCACACATTGTGGTCTTCTGGTTAGGAAGTCGAGGATCCAGTTGCAGAAGGAAGTACAGAAGCCCAGGTTCTGCAACTTCTCAATCAGGATTGTGGGAACGATGGTATTCAATGCTGAGCTATAGTTGATGAACAGCATTCTGACGCAAGTGTTTCTGTTGTTCAGGTGGTCTAAAGCCATGTGAAGAGCCATTGAGATTGTATCTGCCATTGACCTATTGTGACGATGGGCAATTTGCAATGGGTCCAGGTCCTTGCTGAGGCAGGAGTTCAGTCTAGTCATAACGAACCTGTCAGAGCATTTCATCTCTGTCGATGCGAGTGCTACCGGGTGATAGTCATTAAGGCAGCTCACATTATTTTTCGTAGGCACTGGTATATTGTTGCCTTTTTGAAACAAGTGGGAACTTCCGCCCATAGCAGTGAGAGGTTGAAAATGTCCTTGAATACTCCCACTACTTGGTTGGCACAGGTTTTCAGAGCCTTACTAGGTACTCCATCGGGACCTTTCGCCTTGCGAGGGTTCACTCTGTTTAAAGACAACCTGACATCAGACTCTGAGACAGAGATCACAGGTGCAGCAGAGATCTTCACTGCTGTAGTTGTGTTCTCTCTTTCAAAGTGTGCATAGAACGCATTGAGTTCATCTGCTAGTGAAGCATCGCTGCCATTCATGCTATTGGGTTTCACTTTGTAGGAAGTAATGTCTTGCAGACCCTGCCAGAGTTGCCGTGCATCCGATGTCGCCTCCAACCTCATTCAAAATTATCTCTTTGTCTTTGATATAGCCCTTTGTGAATCATACCTGGTTTTCTGGTACAGGCCTGGGTTGCCAGACCCGAATGCCACAGATCTAGCCTTCAGCAGACAACGTACCTGTTGGTTCATCTATTGCTTTTGCTTTGGGAATAAACAGTAAGTCTTTATGGGCACACACTCATCCACACAGGTTTCAATGAAATCAGTAACAACTGCAGCATACTCATCCAGGTTTGAAGATGAATCCCTGAATTCAGTGCAGTCCACCAATTCAAAGCAGTCCTGTAGACACTCTTGTGCTTCCCTTGTCCATACCTTCTTGGTCCTCACTGCTGGTGCTGCAGTCTTCAGTCTCTGCCTATACTCAGAGAGTAAAAGTACAGCTAGGTGATCTGACTTCCCGAAATGAGGGCTTGGAATAGCACAGTAGGCATTCTTGATGGTGGTGTAGCAATGGTCTATTGTGTTGTTTCCTCTGGTAACGCAAGTGATCTGTTGGTGGTAGTTGCTTGGTGATTTTTGCACAGCCTGGTTAAAATCTCCCATGATGCAGGTGTTAGGGTGCACTGTTTCGTACATGTTGATCCCATTACTCAGATCATCTAAAGCCTGCTTGACATTGGTCTGAGGTGGAATGTAAACTGCTACCAAAATGACCCCAGAGAACTCTGATGGTAGAGATAAACGATGGCACTTTACTCCTGGATATTCCAGGTCTGGTGAGCAGAATTGGGACAGCACTGATATATCTGTGCACCAGCAAGAGATGATCATGAGACATACTCTTCCACCTCTGATTTTGAGAGACTCTATAGATCTATCCTGATGGTGTATAGTAAACTCGTCGATCTGAATTGCTGCATCTGGTACGGAAGGGGTTAACCAGGATTCTGTGAAACAAAGGACACACACAGTCCTAACGTCCCTCTGATTCAGCACCCTGGCTCTGGAAAAAAGGAAATTGCCTTTTAAACTCACAAGAGAGCACAGGCCATCAACTTTTTGCTGTTGATGTTTCTGTGGCAAGCAATTTCTTTTTTACGGGGTCGAGTTGTTAGCTCGACGCTCAACCCAGCACGGATGGAAAGCGTGCCAGGGGAGCCGGCTGTGTTGGAACTCAGGAGCTTTCACTCTGAAGTCTGGCGCTGACGTGACTATGCCACCAGCCGGCACCTGGCTCTGAGGTCATCGATTTTATTCACCAAAGACTGCACGTTCACCAGCAAGATAGTCAGTATAGGGAGATTAAAACGCTGTTTCTTTAAACACGCTTGTAATCCTGATCTACACCCATGCTTCCTCCAAGGTGTCCTCTGGTGGCACTTCCGAGGTGTTGTTTCTGTCAGTTTTAAGCAGTGATAGCTTGTTTAAACACATTGAGACATCTTTGTTGACTGTACTGACCTTGGAAGCAGTTGTGTTTTTTAGCTGTATTAGGCTGTGTGAAGAAGGCCTGTCACTGATTACAGACAGTACATGGCGCACTCAGTAAAACACTCATCCCCAGCAGTAATAGTGACTGGGTCTGAAACACAGCTGCTGCATGGAGCTGTCTCGTATAGAGGCAGCAGCAACCTGCACAGGAGTGCTGATGGTGGAGGATACCATCTTTAATTGGATAATTGAGTTAATTAGATTTTGTTTGGTCTAGGGGGAGGGGCAGTTATAAGCTGCAGGTTACCAAGGCTTTGGGTTAGTTTTCTTTTGTGTTTAGTCTGAGGTTGGCTATATATATTGTTTTGTCCAGTTTTTTGTCTTGTTTTGAGGTAAATAAAAGCACCTCAATCTAGTTTTGCAACTCAAGCTATCTTGTTATTTTTCTTAAACAATTGACCCACAGTTTTTTGTGACATATGGTGGCACAATCACATACAACAAGAATGTACTGATATCCTGCTGAGCTTTTTTCCAGGGGCCCCACAATGTCCATTGCAATCCACTTAATTGGGGTGGTAATCACTGGCATGGATTGGAGGGGTGCTCGGTCTGATTTACAGACAGCACTGGTTTTTTGACACTCTGGGCACGTTTTGCAATATGTCTGCACATCAGCGTACATTGAAGGCCAAACGAACCGAGAGCCCAGCCTGAGAGATGTCTTATGGTGACCTAAGTGTCCGGCCCAGGGAATGGTATGTGCAAGGTGTAGTACTTGGCACCACTAACCTCCTGTTGCCTGGCTCCCTCCCTGATAAAGGGTGCCATTGTGGAGGACATACGCTGAATCACCTACCTGGGCGGTGTAATTAGCAGAGGTTAAGACCTTGGTTAACAGAGACTTTAACAAAGGATCAGACCGTTGTAACATGGTGATGTTTTCTGGCACATCCACTGTCATCAGATACTTTTGTCCATCTACCTCCACTGTAAGTTCTACCTGTGGCTCCGGCTTACAGTCACCATGTACAGATAAAACCTCTGTTCACTGGCTGCAGTCAATAGCACAGGGCACACAGCTTTTTCTTATGAATGACATGGAACTACCAGAATCAAGGAGAGTAGTAAGGGGCTTACTATTAACGTTTACTGGAACAGATCTAGACTCTCCCTCCCTGTCCTGGCAGTCACTCTGTCTAGGCACATAACACAGTCCAGTCAGTTTTGGTCTCTTCGGGGGGCAAACAGACGCTTTATGTCCCTGCTGTGACAATGATAGCATACCAAAGTCTTAGTGAATGACTGAGCAGTGTGTTCCTTGTCATTCATAAGAAAAAGTTGTGTGCCCTGTGCTATGTCACAAAAAATTGTGGGTCAATTGTTTAAGAAAAATAACAAGATGGCTTGAGTCACAAAACTAGATTGAGGTGCTTTTATTTACCTCAAAACAAGACAAAAAACTGGACAAAACAATATATATAGCCACCCTCAGACTAAACACAAAAGAAAACTAACCCAAAGCCTTGGTAACCTGCAGCTTATAACTGCTAAGCCCCTCCCCCTAGACCAAACAAAATCTAATTAACTCAATTATCCAATTAAAGATGGTATCCTCCACCATCAGCACTCCTGTGCAGGTTGCTGCTGCCTCTGTACGAGACAGCTCCATGCAGCGGCTCTGTTTCAGACCCAGTCACTATTACTGCTGGGGATGAGTGTTTTACTGAGTGCGCCATGTACTGTCTGTAATCAGTGACGGGCCTTCATCACAGGCTGAAATGGGAATCTCAATAAATTAATCAATATAAATCAGTATTTCAATAAATAATAAACAGAAGCTCTTATAGTTTTAATAATAAGGTTAATGATCTGGGAACTTAGATTTAATGTAATTGTTGGAAGGATTAGAGGGGAAATGATGGGATTTTTTTCATGTAGAGGTTTAGAATTCATTTCCACAATGGATGGTATAAGCAGCTATACTCATCACATCTAACAAGAATATTTACAGAGCTATGACCAACAGAGCTCTGGAACTGAATCTGAATGGTCAAATCAGGCTGGGTTGCTCTTCCTTTTCTGAAGCATCATAGGCTAAATGTTCCTCGGGTATGCAATAACGTTTCAATGTCTCTGATTCTATAATCCATATCTGAGCTCTATCTATCATACATAGTTCGGCAAACCTTAATTTTTTTTCTTTATCAATGTCAGTTGAAATTTGCAAATTTCCTAACCTCGGCAGATTGTGTGAAATTGCCACTACGCTATATGTAATAATATGTCTCCAACATCATCCCTGAAGAGCTTAGCTCTAGTTTTAAGGTCATACCATTTTGTTTGGGATTCACTAACCAGAAACAAAAGTGTCAGTTCTTGAGTTCAGATTCAGGAATCTGCATGTGTCATAGGCTCTTTGTATCATCGAACACTGTGTTGTCCAGAGATAAAGAATCTCCTCTTTTATTCTGCTATCTACTGTCTGCCACACAGAAAGTGATAAACTGGACATTTGTATAGGTAGTAAACCTCTTGATGATGGCTGGTTCTTCATTTGTGAAGATCAGGAAGGAAGAAGAGTCCTCAGGAATGATGACAAGATCATTTTTCTCAACCTGCGCTGCGCTACGTAGGTTTATAGTGTGTCGGTGCATGTGGACTGATTCCACTCTTTACGCTGGGAGACGTTCCACAATGGCACAGCGAGCTGCAACAACTGCGGCCAATGTATGTTAAGTATCAGAGTTTTCCTTCTCCTAGACAGACTGTCATGGCAAGGCTAACAAGTCCCATTTACCTGGGTTTGGGATCAGGTTTGTCCTTCTCCTAGGCTGGTTGCCAACCAAGGCTGATGAGCCCAGCCTGCCCACCCAATTAGACTGCTGGACACTTGGCCATGCCATAACATTGCAAAAATCAGTAAGAACAGGGGTGCCACGTGAAGGTGTTGCTATGGGCACAGTCGTGTAGGAGAAGCTGTACGCGAGTGATCTCCTGCATGGCAAACCAAATAGTGGTCCTGTGGTAATCACTACACCTGGAAAGGAGAGGCTATGGGAGACGCTTCACCTTCCTTCAGTGACTCAGCTGCCCCCAGTAATCCTCTGAAACCTTCTTAAAATGTCTCCATCATTATTTGGAAAAAGCCAGAGGCAGAGGAATTAAGTGCAACAACTCCACTTGTAGGGTGTTAATTGGCCATTCTGTTGGCTGGAGGTATGAGTACAGCATATGGAGAACTCTGTGGGGATCTCCATGGAGAAGGCCTCCACAAACATGGATCCTTTGCCCAGTTAATGCAGGGGAAATCCTCTCAGAAAGCTCACTGTGGTGCAGATGTCCCATTAAATGCTCTTCATTTTCATCCTTCCCATCCACTCCTCTCCCTTCAACATCTTCACCAACACTTCTGCAAATCATAACTTTCTTGAGAAGCATCCTTGAACTGCAATGGATCCGGAGAAGAGCTTCACAGCAGCCAAGAAGAAGACAGTCTCAGCCAAACCCTTGATGAGGGTTCTGCTGCAATTTTACACACACTCCAATATAACATTTCAATGATTCCAATGAGACTGAAACTGAGCTAACTGTAAAATTGATCTGATTTCATCATATTCCTCCCGGACTGGTTAAGTTAAATTACTAACAAACCACAACCGCAGGCAGCTTCCAGCTGAATCTAAACTTCCCATAAATAATTAGCAAATGTTGTAATGATTTTGAGACTTGGAGCGGAAAGCAATTTCTATAATAATAACCCACAAATATATCTGAAGAGGTTAGAAGCGTACATTTAAAAAATCTTTTATCTGATAATGGATAATGTTAGATGGTTCTAATCATGCTGGCGATAAACTAGAATGCACTTCTATCACTTCTCTGCTTTTACCTTGCTGCCCAAGGTTTTTCTCTTTACCTGCAAATTTTACCATCAATTGAATGAATAATTTACAAATGAATTACTAATTCATCTGCAATCTTTCCAGTATTGAAGTACTATTAGCTGGAGACAAACAAGTATTTGCTGCTGCATCAGTTTCAGTGGAACAAAACATCAATTACACACCAATTACCTTTTTTCTAGTGTGGCTAATCATACAATCGATCTCCAGCACCAACATCAATACCTTCATCATGTGCTGTTGGGTGTGGTTAACTTGGGCTGCATTTCCTTTCCCATGAAGCCTCAGGAAACTAAATGTTTTTGCAGCAATTAGTAAAAAGGTAAAGCAAATACAAAAATTGGGTTTCCAAAACAGTTCAAATGGCATCAGTTCATATCCTCCAGAGGAATTTCTCTTCTTCTGCAATAAAGTGAATGTAAATGGAAATTTTGCCTGAAGCACACTGAATTATCAAAGGCTCATAAAGCATATTCTGCCTACATCACAACCCAGCTGAGGTTACCTTGTGGAGCTCAGGCAGAAGGATTTAAAAATATAGCTGTAGAATCTCTGCTCAACAACTTATTGGCTTAACTTGAGGAGACTCATTGCCCTTGTAGCTATTGCATATTATGCCCACGTTCCACATCTTCTGAAATCAGAGCAGCATTTCCAACAAAGTGGTTAGTGTATAATTTACAGTGCCAGCTGTAAGGTTCCTGCCACCATCTGTAAAGAATTTGTACATTCTCCCCATGACTTCATGGGATTCTTCTGGGTGCTCCAGTTTCCTCCCATATTCTAAAGACTTATTAATAATCCAAAGTTTCCTTCTTCGTGAGAGTTAGTGAGTTGTGGGCAGGCTACACTGGCGCCAGAAGCATAGTGGTACTTGCAAGCTTCCCAGCACAATCCTTGCTGATTTGATTTGATGTAATTGACGCATTTCGCTGTATATTTCAATGTGCAGTACTGTGCAAAAGTCTGAGGCACATATGTATCACCAGGGTGCCTTAGATTTTTACACAGAACTGCAGTAATTTTATGTATCACACTGTAATGCTGCTGCAAATAGAGAAGACAAATTTCATGACATGTGTGAGTGTAGTGTTCTCGTGCAATGTGTTGAAACTCTGACTAAACACCAAGTTAAACTGGAGCCAATTAAGACAGAGTCATAGTAAGGTTAACCATTTACTATTCACTCTTCCACATTAACATCGTATGGTGAAAACTGTCGATAAAAAAGACAAACATATACAGCGTCTGTTTCATTCTGGAGACCACGCGCGCTCTCTTCTTTTAGCGAGTGTCTCCACCCTCCCCGAGTAGGGAGCGAGGGGTCCCGTCAAACCGCCGCCGGGCTCGAGCCCACCCCACAGTTGAAATTGAAAAGCCGACACGCGCGCCGCTTCCCTTAACAGAAACCGTGTTAATATTTTTACTTCAAATACTTCCTTATGAACTTATGGCATTGCTTCTGTAATGTTTCTTTGTGGGTAGAAACATTACAGAAGCAATGCCATAAGTTCATAAGGAGCTCTTCACGATCATGCTGCACGCATGGCACCCACATTCTCACCTTCTCCGAACCGGAAGTTACACATAAAATGCGGTGAAACCAGAGGTGACGTCATCACATGCTGCGATATACTATAGACAATGAATTTACCTTTGTTAGACAGTAACATAATTATCAACTTTTATCTTTAACTAGAAAATAGTTACAAACAAATCATTTAAAGCGTAGACCCAACAAAGGCAAATAAATGCCTTAAGGGCAACGCACTCCCCACTTGACCTTTGTAAAAGGTCACTATAAACATGGTATAGAACTTTAGTCTCTACATCAGTCTTTAGGTAGAAGTAGAACGACCTCTATAACTGGTCTCAGGTTTCCTTTTCAGGGTTCGTTGTAAAGATGTGAACCGGTTGACTGCCTGCTCTTTGTTGTTTGGCAAGCGATGGCATGGTACTCTGAACGGTAGTGGGGTGACCCAGTTGTTCGCTTCGTCTCGAAAGACCTTTGTGTCCATTATTTTTAAGGAGATGACATCCTCCACCGATGGAGCAAGTCTATTATCGTGCTCAGTTTGAGCGAAGACTGACTGTCCCAGTGTCTTCTCAGTTACTTTACTATGCTCGTGCCTTTGTTGCGCTCCTTTGATACACATGAAGCTTGTGCAGGGCTGAGAAATTGAATGGCGGCCACTTTCTAGCACATTAGTCTTGAGCGTGTTAACTGTCGATTTGTGTACGTTGCCAGGGCACACACCTCTCCTATCACCACCCAGCCCAGATCCAGACGTTGGGCGAAGGGGGCGTTGTGTGGTCCATTGACCTGCTGCCTGACTTTGTGCACCCCAAGAACATCTCTTCCGTGTAGCAGGAGTATTTCTGCTTCTGGATCCAGTTCTGGGATGTGCTTGGCAATGTGGTGGAGATGGGGCTGGTGCAGCACTGCGCTTGGCGTCGGAATCTCGGATCGGTTATTCAAGATCTCATTGCACTCTAAGAGTGGAGGGAGACTGATGACAACTTTGCCATCCAGCAACTCATGTTGGAAGCCTTCTACCTTCCTGCCATAGGTTTCTGCGATGCCAAGGCAAGATCTCAGGCAGTATGGGAATGGATTACTCTTTACGCTAAACAACTCGAAGAACTTTGTCTCACTAGTGAGTGGTTGCTCTGGTCATCTAGAATTACATAGGCTTTGATGGCCTTGTCTTTGGCTCCCTTAGGGTATACCTTAGTGAGGCAGGTCTTTGAGCACAAACTGACCTGGACTGCAAACTTCTGTGCAGCTCGAGCTGACAATAGTTGTATCAGAGTGATTCTCTCCCTCCCCGCCATCCGCTTGTGGGAGCAGAGGAGCCTTGGCAGTTTGCGGTGATGGGCCGGGATGCATGGCCCATCGTAATTAGTGCTGTTACATTCCGAGCACTTTACGGGGAACATACTCTCTTTAGCGAGGTGGGGGTAGAGGAACAGCACTTAAACCATATTCTTTTTTCCTAAAGAAGGGCCTTTCTTTCATCCAAGGGCTTGTTTTGAAACATTCCGCATTTTTTGAGGGGGTGGGGTTTGTTGTGCAATGGACAATTCTTGCTAGGGTCATCGTTGATTGCGGAGACTTCAGTTTTATGCACTGAGACGGGTTTATTGATGTTAAAATTGTTCGAAGTGGGTTTGACTGGGTTGGTGTGAGTTGTGGTGCTGTTTTGATTCATGAAGCTAGGGTCGTCTCGCCTCTTCGCCTCCTTGCACACAAACCTACCAAGATACTCAAAGGGAGGGAATCGACCACCGTTCTCTTCCTTGTACTCTGAGCCAATGGACACTCATCTTTCCTGCAGCCCAAATAGAAGCTTGTCCACTATTGGTTCAACTCCATTTGAAGCATCCAGATATGACAGACCAGTTAAATAGCAGTCTTCTTTAGCACCTTGAATCTCCATGAGTTAATCTCCGAGTTCTCGTAATTTAGTGTGGTCCTTGGCTGACACCCTAGGAAAATTGTCCATCTGTTGAAATAGCATCCTCTCAATAATTTCTGGGGCTGCATAGCAGTACTGAAGTCTCTCCCGTGCTTTGTGTAAGGCTAGCTTGGGGTTGCTGAGGTACACTGAGCGTATGCGTTTCACCTGTTCACCCGATTCCTTTCCCAGCCATTTAGTCATAACGTCCAACTCTTGGGTGGCTGTGAGCTGGATTCCGCCCGTAGCACTGGTGAACGAGGAGTACCAAGCACGGTAATTTTCAGGCTTATCGTCAAACTGGTACAGTCCTGAATTGACGAGGTCTCGTCGCGCTAAATACTGTGCCAAGGGTTCTGTGCAGGTGACGTGCTAGCTAGGGGAACATGTTCCGGAACATATGATTGAGCATGTACGTTCATGATGTGATCTGATGTTCTGACTTCAGCCTTTGTGTCTGATCTCGCCGGATCTGGTAAGTTTGGTGTCAGGAAGTATTCGTAGTCAGCCCTTTCATACTTGAGTTTGTGGCAAGGTTGCAATTGTGAGTTGTCCTCCCCAGGTGGACGCGATGCAACAAAGCTTCTCTGTGATTCCACGAGATGGGATGCCAACAGGCAGGTATGGAGAGGGAGAATGAATCTGCAGGTCAATTTGAGTTTGGACATATTCGCTGGTGCGTTCCAATTTGGCCCTTTCTGACATAGATTTTCCTGTTTCGTCTGGAACGTGCATTTCTTCAGCGTTTTCCAATACTTGTGCTTCCACCGCGGCCGCATCAGCTTCTCGTTGTAGCGTCAGCACTTTGAACTCTGGATCTATCCTTGCCTTTTCCAACTGGTTTTCTGATTCTCTAGCAGCTTTTTCCATTTTCAGTTTTGCTTCTTGGTTAACGTATGACGCTCGCACCTTGGCGGCTTCTGCTTTAGCTCTTGCGAGGGCAGCCACACTTGTCGACGTCCTACCGCTCTTGGTGCTGGATGCAAACGACTTGATGCTTGATTGCGAAGCCATCGTACCACTTGTCAAAACATCTAATGATTTTGCCTTTCCACTGTAGTGTTCTCGTGCAGTGTGTTGAAACTCTGACTAAACACCAAGTTAAACCGGAGCCAATGAAGACAGAGTTGTAGTAAGGTTAACCATTTACTGTTCACTCTTCCACATTAACATCGTATGGTGAAAACTGTAGATAAAAAAGACAAACATTTACAGCGTTTGTTTCACGCGCGCTCTCTTCTTTTAGCGAGTTTCTCCAGCCGATCCAAGTAGGGAGCGAGGGTGGGGGGTTCCCATCAAACTGCCGCCGGGCTCGAGCCTTCCTCACGTTTGAAATTGAAAAGCCAACATGCACGCCGCTTTCCTTAACAGAAACTGTGTTAATATTTTTACTTCAAATACTTTCTTATGAACTTACGGCGTTGCCTCCATAATGTTGCTTTGTGGGTGGACACGGTACTCTTCACGATCATGCTGCACGCAGGGCACCCACCTTCTCACCTTCTCCGAACCGGAAGTTACACATAAGACGCGGCGAAACCAGAGGTGACGTCATCACATGCCGCGATATACCATAGACTGTGAATTTACCTTTGTTAGACTGTAACATAATTATCAACTTTTAACGTTAACTATAAAATAGTTACAAACAAATCATTTAAGCGTAGACCCAACAAAGGCAAATGAATGCCTGAAGGGCAACACAGTGAGTGATGATAAACCTGATTCTGATACGGGCCTCCATTGGGGACTGAGAGTGGGAAGGGGGCAGGGAGACAGGAATCATGGTTAGGAAAAGGAGAAAGGAGAGAGAATGGACTGAGAGGAACCAGAAAAGCATTCTGCAATAATCAATAAACCAATTGTTTGGTATGAAATGACCTTACATGGTGTTTCAGAGATAGATGCGCCTGCACCCATGCTGCTCTCAACCAGCACCCCCAGCACTCCTTCTCTGCCACCTGTCCCAGAGTCCTCCCACAGTGCTCCACCCTCGCCCTTCACAACATCCTTTCCTCCTGCCAGATACACAAGCTCGCTCTCCACTCTACGTTGACAAATACAGTACTGTGCAAAAGTCTTATGCACCCTAGCTATATATATATATATATATATATATATATACAGTATATGCACAAGACATTTGCATGGTACTGTATATGTGACAAATAAAACTCATTATCAATCTTTGTAATCTTTCATTCACATTCCCGTCGTAGAATTTGACTAAAGTTAATGTAAACATGGTAGCATTTTAACACCATGTGGATCTCAAGGTATGAACTGCCTAGGGACAGTCAGCATGGCTTTGTGTGGAGCAGATTATGTCAGTGGTCCCCAGCCTCCGGGCCGTGGACCGATATATTACCACGAAGAATGCAGCGGTAGCTGGGACGCACCCAGCATATCTTTAAGAAAAAATCCAAAATAAACAAGCTAATTAATTAGGTGCCGCCTGGCATGTAATGAATTAGCTTGTTTATTTCGGCTTTTTTCTTAAAGATGTGCTGGGTGTGTCCCGGCCACCGCTGCACCGCTGCATTCTTCACAGCAATGTATTGGCCCGCGGCCCGGAGGTTGGGGACAACTGGATTCTGTTTTACTTTTTAAGGAGATGAAAACGATGCTGGACCACGGATATTATCTAGCTGCATTTTAGTATGGCTTTTGACAATGTTCCTCATGGTAGGTTGATTCAGAAGTTAAAGACACATGTGATCCAGTGTAAATTGCAGCTTGGAATTTGGAACTGGCCTGTCCATTACCTTTGCAGGAAATAGGGTGGAAGATTCGTGTTCTGGTGGAAGATCCATTACTCTCACAGGGAATAGGGGTGGAAGACTCATATTCTGGCTAGAGGTCCATGACCGGTGGTGTTCTGCTAAGATCGTGCTGGGACTTCTGTTGTTTGTGGCACATATCAATGATTTGGATGAAAGAGTAGATGGCTGGTTAGGAAATTTGTGAATGACACCAAGATTGGTGAAGTTAATGGGGAGTGGAATGAACTATCAAATGATACAGTTGGCTATGGATCAGTTTCAAATATGGACAAAAAAGTGGCAGATGGAGTTCAATCCAGGCAAACATGAGGTGTTGCATTTTGGAAGGTCAAAAGAAAGGAAAAAGTATACAAAGTCGAAAGTTCAAAGTAAATCTATTGTCAAAGTAAATATTATATGTCACCATATACAACCCTGAGACTGATTTTCTTGTTTGCATACTCAATAAATCCATAATAGAATAATAACATAAAAGAATCAATGAAAGACCGCAGCAACTTGGGTGCTCAACCAGTGTGCAAAAGACAGCAAACTGACAGAAAGTATAATAATAAATAAAGAAGCAATAAATATCGAGAACATTAGATCAAGACTCCTTAAAAGTGCATCCATAGGTTGTGGGAACATTTCAATGATAGGGCAAGTGAAGTTGAGTGAGGTTATCCCCTCTGGTTCAAGAGCCTGATGGTTGAAGATAGTAACTGTTTCTGAACCTTCTTCCCCATGGCAGTAGTAAGAAGAGGGCATGTCCTAACTACTGGGGATCCCTGATAATGGATGCTGTTTTCCTGCAACAATGTTTTGTATAGATGTGCTCAATGGTGGGAAGGACTTTACCCATGATGGACTGGGTGATATCTAATACTTCTTGTAAGAGTTTCCATTCAAGGCATTGGCGTTTCCATACCAGCTGTGATGCAGCCAGTCAATATGCTCTCTACTACACATTTATCTATAGAATTTTGTCAGAATTTTAGATGTCATGCCAAATCTTCAGCAATTCCTAAGGAAGCAAAGGTGCTGCTGTGCTTTCTTTGTAATTGCACTTACGTGCTGGGCCGAAGACAGGTCCTCCAAAATAATAACATCATGGAGTTTAAAGTTGCTGACCTTCTCCATCTCTCATCCTCTGATGAGGAGTGGTTTATGGATCTCTGGTTTCCTTCTGCTGAAGTCAGCTCCTTGGTCTTGCTGACATTGTGTAAGAAGTTATTGTTATGGCACCACACAGCCAGATTTTCAATCTCCTTCCTAAGTGCTGATTCATCATCGTCACAGCTAATGGTAGACCCTGTAATAGTATTGAAGTACAAAGCAATCTTGGGGGTAAGGTGCATAATTGACCGAAAATGACAATGTAAGTCGATAATGTACTAAATGAGGTGTACAGCAAGCTTGCCTTCATTGGCAAGAGGAAAAGTTATGGTACAGCAATATAAAACTTCAGTCAGACGCCACTTCAAGTTCTGGTTTCCCCAGGAGTGGAAGTACGTGGAGAATGTAGAGAGGGTGTAGAAGAACTTCACCAGGATGCCACCTTCATTACAGAGTATAAACTATAGGCAAAAGTTAAACAAACTTGGGTTGTTCTTCCTAGAGCAGGGGTTTTCAACCTTTTTTTATGCTATGGACCAATACCATCAGGCAGGGAGTCGATGGATCCCAGATGGGAACCCTTGCCCAAGAGTGTTGGAGGTTGAGTAGAAACCAGATAAAGTTTTAAAAGCTATGAGAGGCACAGATAGAGCAGAGACAATCAAAATCTTTTAAGCAGGATAGAAATATCAAACACCAGAGCACAAGTTTTTAAGGTTAGAGGGATGATGTTTAAAGGTGATGTGAGGAGTAAGTTTCATACATTGACAGAGAGCAGCAGGTGCCTGGGATTCTGGAATGGATGAGTAGAATCAGGCCACTTGGTGGAATTCAAGAGCTTTTAGATGGACACATGAAGATAAAGGTGATGGAGGGATAAGGCTGATAGACAGGGAGAAGAATCCTGTCCTTCATCCATATTCCTCCATTCTCTTGTTTTGTGTAAGTGAAAAACAAAGGAGTATAATCTTTTCAGTTTATTTATGAGGGAATTAAATGCAGCATCTCCAAGTTTGCAGATGACACGAAGCTGGGCGGCAGTGTTAGCTGTGAGGAGGATGCTAAGAGGATGCAGGGTGACTTGGATAGGTTAGGTGAGTGGGCAAATTCACGGCAGATGCAATTTAATGTGGATAAATGTGAGGTTATCCACTTTGGTGGCAAAAACAGGAAAACAGATTATTATCTGAATGGTGGCCGATTAGGAAAAGGGGAGGTGCAACGAGACCTGGGTGTCATTATTCACCAGTCATTGAAAGTGGGCATGCAGGTACAGCAGGCGGTGAAAAAGGCGTATGGTATGCTGGCATTCATAGCAAGAGGATTCAAGTACAGGAGCAGGGAGGTACTACTGCAGTTGTACAAGGCCTTGGTGAGACCACAGCTGGAGTATTGTGTGCAGTTTTGGTCCCCTAATCTGAGGAAAGACATTCTTGCCATAGAGGGAGTACAAAGGAGGTTCACCAGATTGATTCCTGGGATGGCATGACTTTCATATGATGAAAGACTGGATCAACTAGGCTTATACTCGTTGGAATTTAGAAGATTGAGGGGGGATCTTATTGAAACGTATAAAATCCTAAAAGGATTGGACAGGCTAGATGCAGGAAGATTGTTCCCGATGTTGGGGAAGTCCAGAATGAGAGGTCACAGTTTGATGATAAAGGGGAAGCCTTTTAGGACCGAGATGAGGAAAAACTTCTTCACACAGAGAGTGGTGAATCTGTGGAATTCTCTGCCACAGGAAACAGTTGAGGCCAGTTCATTGGCTATATTTAACAGGGAGTTAGATATGGCCCTTGTGGCTAAAGGGATCAGGGGATATGGAGAGAAGGCAGGTACAGGGTTCTGAGTTGGATGATCAGCTATGATCATACTGAATGGCGGTGCAGGCTCGAAGGGCTGAATGGCCTACTCCTGCACCTATTTTCTATGTTTCTATGTTTCATTGTACATGTGACCCATGCCAGCTTCAAAGAGAAAGACTCAATTAACATAATCATATGCAAAACCATTGCTACAATATCAACCAGGAATAATAAGAAGGGTAGAAGTAAGGCATTTTAATATAAATGATTTGTAGGCTTTTATAGAAGGAAATTAAATGTCAAAATCAAAGTGAAATTTATTGTCAAATGCACAAGTAAATGTGTGCACAGGTGCAGTGAAAAAATTACTTGCAGCAGCATCACATCAGCATTCACATGAAAAACCTAAACGAAAAATAATGTATCATAATTTTTGCAAAATAAAAACACAATGAAACAAAAAAAGAACAAGGTGCATTTTTGTGCAAAGTGGTCAGTGTTGCTAGACTTTAGTGGTGATTATGCTTCAGCCGGTTGATTCAAAAACGGAATGGTTGAAGGTAAGTAGCTGTCCTTGGTGTTGTGAGACTTCAGGCTTCTGTACCTTCTGCCCAATGTTAGTGGTGAGAAGATCAGATAGCTTGGATGGTGGGATCTTTGCTGTCTTCTTGAGGCAGCTTCTCCTGTAGATTGAACTAACAGTGGGCAAGGATGTGCTCGTGATGTATTGGGCAGAGTCCACTATCCACTACACTCTGCAGCTTCCTATGCTGCAGCGCTTTTGAATTGCCGTACCTGACCATGATCATAAGACTATAAGACCATAAGATATAAGAGTAGAATTAGGCTCTTTGGCCCATTGAGGCTGGTCCATCATTTCATCATGGCTGATCCAGTTGTCCTCTCAGCCCCAGTCTCCTGCCTTCTCCCCGTATCCCTTCATGGCCTGACCAATCAAAAATCTATCAAACTCTGGCTTAAATGTACATAAAGATGTGGCCTCCATAGTTGCCTGTGGCAAAGAATTCCACAGATTCACAATCCTCTGGCTAATGAAATTCCTCTTCATCTCTACTCTAATTGGAAACCCCTCTATTCTGAGGCTGTGTCCTCTGGTCTTAGACTCTCCCACCTCAGGAAACATCCTCTCAACATTCACTCTATCACGGCCTTTCACCGCTCGATGGGTTTCAATGAGGTCACCCTCTTCTTCGGAATTCTTGTGAATTCGGGCCCAGAGTCCTCAGACACTCTTCATATGATAAACCTGGAATCATTTTTGTTAACCTCCTTTGAGCCCTCTCCAGTTTCAGCACATCATTTCTAAGATAAGGGGCCCAAACCTGTTCACAATAGTTCAAGTGAGGCTTCACCAGTGCCTTATAAAGTCTCAACATCACATCCTTGCTTTTATATCAGCCAGAGACTCATTCCACCGAGATGCAACACAGAGCATCATAGGAAGTCATTCCTGCCTGTGGCCATCAAACTTTACAACTCCTCCCTTGGAGGGTCAGACACCCTGCGCCAATAGGCTGGTCCTGGACTTATTTCCTGGCATAATTTACATATTACTATTTAACTATTTATGGTTTTATTACTATTTAATTATTTATGGTGCAACTGTAATGAAAACCAATTTCCCCTGGGATCAATGAAGTATGACCATGACTATGACTATGACTATAACTATATTTTAGTCCTCTTGAGAGTATTGCTAACATAGCATTTGCCTTCCTCAACACAGATTCAATCTGCAAATTGACTTTTAGGGAATCCTGTAGAAGGATTCCCAAGTCACTTTGCACTGCTTTTTTTTGTATTTTCTCTCCATTTAGAAAAAAGTCAACCCTTTCATTACTTGTACTAAAGTGCATGACCATACACTTCCCAACACTGAATTCTATCTGCCATTTCTTTGCACACTCTCTGAATCTAAGTCCTTCTGTAGTCTCTCTACTTCCTCAGAACTAACGCCCCTCCACTTATCTTCATATCATCAGCAAGTTTTGCAACAAAGCCATCAATTCCATCATCCAAATCATTGACATATAATGTAAAAAGCATCCGTTTCAACATAGACCCCTGTGGAAAATCACGAGTCACTGGCAGCCAGTTAGAAAAGGTTCCCTTTATTCCCACTTTTTGCCTCCTGCCAATCAGCCACTGCTTTATCCATGCTAGAATCTTTCCTGTAATACCATGAGCTCATAGCTTGTTATGCAGCCTCAAGTGTGGCACCTTGTCAAAGGCCTTCTGAAAATCCAAGTACATGACATCAACCAATTCTCCTATCCTGATTGTTACTTTTTCAAAGAATTCTAACGGATTTCTTAAGCAAGATTTTCCCTTAAGGAAACCATGCAGACTATGGCCTATTTTATCATGTGTCTCCAAGTACTCTGAGACTTCATCTTTAATAATTGACTACAACATCTTCCCAACCACTGAGGTCAGACTAATTGGCATATAGTTCCTTTCTTCTGCTTCTCTCCTTTATTGAAAAGTGGAGTGACATTTGCAATTTTCCAGTCTTCTCAAACCATTCCAGTATCTAATGATTTGTGAACAATCATTACTAATGCTTCCACGATCTTTTGAGCCTCCTCTTTCAGAACTCTGAGTGTACTCCATCTGGTCCAGGCAACTTATCTACCTCCAGACCTTTCAGTCTCCCAAGAACCTTCTCTCTAGTTATGATAACTTCACACACATCGTGCACCCTCACACCTGGAATTTCCATCATACTGCTAGTGTCTTCCACAGTGAAGACTGATTCAGTTATTCCTGTTCAGTTATTCTGCTATTTTGTTGTCCCCATTACTGTCTCTCCTGTATCGATTTCCAGCAGCCCAATATCCACTCTTGCCTCTCTTTTACACTTTATATATCTGAAGAAACTTTTGGTAGCTTCTTGAGTATTTTTGGCTAGCTTACTTTCGTATTCCATCTTTACCTGCTTAATAACTTTTTTTAGTTGCCTTCTGTTGGTTTTTAAAAGCTTCCCAATCCTCTAACTTCCTACTATTCTTTGCTCTATTATATGCCCTCTCTTTGGCTTTTATGTTGATTTTGACTTCTCTTGTTATCTATAGTTGTGTCATCTTTTCTTTAGAATACTTCCTCCTCTTTGGGATGTATATATCCTGTGCCTTCTGAATTGCTTCCAGAAATTTCAGCCATTGCTGCTCGCTGTCATCCCTGCCAGTGTTCTTTTCCAATCAATTCTGGCCAACTCTTCTCTCATGCCTCTGTAATTCCCTTTACTCTAGTCATAGTCATAGTCATACTTTATTGATCCCGGGGGAAAATGGTTTTCGTTACAGTTGCATCAAAAATAATAAATAGTAATAGAACCATAAATAAATAGTAATATGTAAATTATGCCAGTAAATTATGAAATAAATCCAGGACCAGCCTATTGGCTCAGGGTGACTGACCCTCCAAGGGAGGAGTTGTAAAGTTTGATGGCCACAGGCAGGAATGACTTCCTATGACGCTCTGTGCTGCATCTCGGTGGAATGAGTCTCTGGCTGAATTGTAATGCTGTCACATCTGACCTTAGCTTCCCATTTTCAATTTTCAGGATGAATTCAATCATATTATGATCACTTTCTCCTAAGGGTTCTTTTACCTTAAGCTCTCGAATCAGTTCTGGTCATTGCACAACACCCAGTCAAGAATTACAGATCCTTTGGTGGACTCAACCATGAGCTGCTCTAAAAAGCCAGCTTGTAGGCACTCTAGAAATTCCCCCTCCTGTAATCCTACTCCAACCCAATTTTCCCAATTTGCCTGCATATTGAAGTCCCCCGTGACTATTATATATTTGTCCTTTTGGCATGCATTTTCTATCACCTGTTGTAATTTGTTGGCCACATCCTTACTACTGTTTGGGGGTCTGTATACAACTCTCTTCAGGGTCTTTTTACCCTTACAGTTCCGTAGCTCTGTCCACAGTGATTCAACACCTTCCAACCCTATGTCACCTCTTTCTAATGATTGATTTCAATTTTTACCAACAGAGCAATGCCTCCCTCTCTGCCTTCCTACCTATTACAATGTGTATCCCTGGTCATTAATCTCCCGGCTATAATCTTTCAGCCATGATTCAGTGATGCCCTCAACATTATACTTGCCAATCTACAGCTGTGCTGCAAGTTCTTCTACCTTATTCTGTATACTGTGCG
Organism: Mobula hypostoma; assembly: GCF_963921235.1. Taxonomy (NCBI): domain Eukaryota; kingdom Metazoa; phylum Chordata; class Chondrichthyes; order Myliobatiformes; family Myliobatidae; genus Mobula; species Mobula hypostoma. The sequence continues at coordinate 73,828,417 of NC_086105.1, forward strand.
CTTTCAGATGCAACACCTTGCATCCTGTATTTTGTCTTTTCAATGTTGTCGCACCATGCTCAGCCTTTTGATTCCAGACTTTGTCTGAGTTCTTACCAACATCTGCCTCCACAAACTCTCCACTAACTGTTCTGGAACTCTGGTTCCCACCCCCCTGCAGCTCTAGCTCAAACCCCACTGTGCAGCATTAACAAACCTTCCCACTAGGATATTAGTCCCCCTTCAGTTCAAGTGCAAAGCGCCCCTTCTATACCGGTTCCACCTTCCCCGGAAGAGAGCCCAATGATCCAAAAGTCTTCTGCCCTCTCTCCTACACCAACTCCTTAGCCATATATTAAACTGTATAATCTTCCTCGTTCCATCCTCACTAGCATGTGACACGGGTAGCGGTCCTAAGATCACTACCCTGGAGGTCCTGTCCTTTAACTTAGTACCTAACTCCCTGAACTCCCTCTGCATAACCTCACCACTCATCTTACCCACGTCATTGGTACCTACATGGGTCACGACTTCTGGCTCTTCCCGCTACCACTTAAGAATGATGAGGACTCCATCTGAGATACCCCAGACCCTGGCACCTGAGAGACAACATACCATCTGGGAATCTCATTCTCACCCACAGAACCTCCTGTCTATTCCCCTAACTAAAGAATGCCCTATCACCGCAGTGTGCCTCTTCTTTTCCATCTCAGTGGCCACGCAGTGCCAGAGACCTGACCACTGTGACTTTCCTCTGTTAGGTCAACCCCTCTCCCTGCCGACGGTATCAGAAGTGATATACCTGTTGTTAAAGGGAATTGCTCTGCACTGACTCCTTAATCCCACTCCTGACTGCCACCCAGTTTCCTGTGTTACGTAACCGGCAACAATGAATATTAATCGAGACAGGTTTTATGAAAACAAACAAACATTTATTAAACACACATATAAGTGATAAGGGGAAAAAAAAAACAAAGGAACACTTTAACCAGAGGTTAAACAGGTGTGTAGCCGTTCATCAACTCCACTCGGCTCTGGTTCTTAAAGTGTTAAATGCGAAAACAGTTCTTAAAGTGATACAGTCAGATATAGTTCTTAAAGCGATAACTTCGAAAGTCCAACAGTTTTACACATTCAATTGGGAGAGACTTCTCTGGAGAAGGATTTCTTCACCGACGCACCTTTACTGCCGGTTCTGTCCACAGGATTCACGATGCCGAAATTAAACTGTTTAAATCAACCGACCTTAAATTCCTTTTAGAGAGAGAGAGAGCCTTTTTGCACGAACTCAATGCCCTTTTGCAAGAGTTATCTTAATGCAGGTTCTCTCCAACAAAGACTCAATAAGGTCGATCCTTTATTAAACTGCCAAACGATGCCGACTTCTCTCGATCCTTCACTTCGATGAATTCTTCACTCTCCCTTCAAAACTGTCGGAATTGAGTAAATTGGCACTTCCAGCTACAAATTCCCAGTTCAAATACAACATCTTGTAAGAGAACACACCTTCCATTTTAAAAATGAAACTGTGTCACAAAAACAAACACGCAACAGAAACGGAGGCACAACACGTTCTACCTGGAATTCTACAAACTCAAAAACTAACTGCGTCACCTTAGTCGACCCTTATATAGTCACGGGGGGGGGGGGGGGCACATGTCATCATGTGACCTCACAATGGCAGGAAAATCACATCAGGTGATCTCTAAAAGACCACTACATCATTTTCACAAAAAAAGCCAGATCTCCTTGAGCATCTAACACCTGTGTCCTGCACCTTGGGTGTAACTATCTCCCCACATGCCCTATCTATCACACTTCAGCCTCCAGAATGATCCAGAGTTCATCCAGATCCAGCTCCAACTCCTTAACTCCTTGTTAGAAGCTGCAGCTGGATTCACTCCTCGCAGTTCTAGTGGTCAGGGATACTGGGTACTCCCTGCCTTCCCACATCCCACAAGAGGAGCATTGCACTATCCTGTCTGTCATCCTTACTTAACTGAGCAGATGTAAAGAAGAGAAGGAAAAAAAAACTGGAGCTTTGCTTTCTCTGAGTGAAGCCTCTCTTTGCTGAAGCCTTCAGATCAATCAGACTATGGCCGTTGTGCTTGTCCCTGCCTTCCTTTACTTTGCTCTTACTAATTAATCCCAAATCACAGTTGGCTGCTGGTCGAAGCTCTATCATGCTGCAGTGAAGCATTCTTGCCTTTTATCCTCGGGTGGTGGACCTGATGACGCAACCAATCCGGTGAAACAATACCTTCAGCGGTACCTTGGCAGAAGTTTATTAGTGAACTCAATAATGAGCCAAATCTCCTGAGAAAGTTGGACAGAGAAACAGGGCTAGCTTCTCAGGTCAAAGACCCTTCATTGGAAATATCTGAACAATAGTTCCATTGAAGGATCTTTGATGTTAAATGTTTAACTTTCTGCAGATGCTGCCTGACTTGCAAGCTTGCAGCATTTTCAGTTTCAAATTTCTGACGTCTCTCCGTGATGTTTTGGCTTTATTGAAAGAACTAGCTTCTGTCCCTTTGTTACAAGTTTCTAGAACCGATAAAGATGAACTCTTAATCTCTCCGTCCAACTTGATGTGGCCCTTGCAGCTACTTCATCAAGCTTGGATTGGTACATGGATGGAAGGGGTATGGAGCGTTATGGTTCAGCATAGGTTGATGGGATGAGGCACAGAGTAAATGGGCTGAAGTGCCTGCTTCTATCACTACTTGCTCTGTAACTGTTACACTTTATTCAGTATTCTTTTGCTTTTGGGTGTCCTTTTACAAGACCTTTTAGTTCACTGTATCTCCGTACATATGACAATGATAACCAATTCCCAATTACTAATTTTACAATGATAAGTTCATTCTTTGTCACTGATTCCTGGAAAGTGCGGGTTGTCCAATCAGAAACGATTGAGTAGTTTGGCCACAAAGATTCTGGAGGTTTAAAGAAAGAAATATTAAATATTCTGATTTGGTTTTACAGTACAAAGGGAGTGAGAATGCTTCCCCAAAAGTAAAGAGCAATCTCCAAATAAAGGGTCATCTCTTTAAGACAAAACTCTGTTCAATTATTGAGAAATGTATCACTCAATCATGCTCATTTGGATTGTCATTTACCAAAAGGAAAAATTCTATCCTAGCTAATAAAAGCTGCAACAGTTACAGTGGGAATATAGAATATTGAAATGAATTTGACAATAAATTAAACTTTACTGATTTGGTGGAATTTCTTCTCTCAGAAGGCTGTGTGTGTTTTTTTCTAATTTTATTCTGGCGATTCATGGAAGCAGAGTTATAGAGATAAATAAACTGCCGACGATCAAAAGCTGAAATAAAATCAGACCAATGACATGCCCTCTTCTCATCATAACATAACGGAGGAGGTACAGGTACTTAAAGATCCGCATTCAATGTTTTGGAAACAGCTTCTTCTCCTTTACCATCAGATTTCTGAACAGTCCATGAATGCCAGCTCACTGATACATTTTTTCTGTCACAGTGGGGTGCTGGGAATGGACCCAAATACAAGACACAGACACTGAAGTACAAGGAACAGGACATGACTAGAGTAGGGACATGACAGGATTCCGACCAGGAGCAGGGAAAGAACGCAGACTTAGGCTAAGGAAAGCGGGACCGGGACTAGAGACCATGGACTAGGAGACAATGCTTCGACTCCGAGCCAGAGACTGGACAAGGACCCAGAACCTGGGTCTTGCCTCGGGCTTGGACCCCAGAACCAGGCAGGGACATGACATGGCTTCAGGACAGGACGTGACTGGGGTCCAGAGGCCTGAGCTCGGAGACAGGCTGGGGTCTTTGCTCTTGAGGCTTGAGGCTGGGGCCTCAGGTTCTTGGAGCTTGGCTGCGGGATCCTCGTCTTGAAATGCAGAGGCTGATAACTCGGAGGCTGGAGCTGAGAGACCGACTGAGAACTGAACATCAGCATAGAGCCAGGACTTGTCCTTTAAAAAGCCAGGACTCATTGTTAACATGACACCAACATGAGACAGGACAGTACATAGACACAGAGCCAGGACTTATACTTAGACAAGCTAGGACTCAACTTCTCCACACCAAGGTGGGACAGGTCCACTTGTTGGGCAAGGGCAGAACAGCCAGACTTACCCAACAGAGGTAAAGACAAGCCAAGACACATCACCCCACAGGGCAACAGCAAAACAGCCTGACTTACCCCACAGAGGCAAGGACAAGAAGAGACAAACACCAAAGAACAACAGACAGTTCCATCTCTGCTTCAGGGTTGCGCTGAGTCACAGTTACAGCCAGCAACCTCCACTGGCTATGGAAACAGCCGGATCCCTACCTAGCTCGGAGTGACTGACAGCCACTCAGCTGGTCCAGGAAACAGCTGAATCTATACTGCAAAGACTACTCCAACAAGTGGCAACAGGGCTCCATGAAGTAGTGGTCCTCCAACCAGGCCTAGAGATTACAAATGGTTTCACTAGCCTTCTATCAGCAGGTCACTCTAAGAGGGACTGACAAGACAAACCAGCCACCCACACATAGCCCCAAGACTACTTATATTCCAAGCCCAAAGATGGGAATCAGGTGCCTATGATTAATTCAACCAAATGAGGGACAGCTGGAAGACCCGGAGTCCTGAGTCCACGGACTGGACCGTGACATTTCCAAACTATCCATCTATCTGGGTAGTGGGCTGGAGATAGATCTGCATCAAAGGAAGTGTAAAGCACTCCTTTCCTCCACTGGCAAGGTCACTCCTAGGCAAGGTACAGCACCTGCTTAGCTCTCCCCCTCCCCCACACCAGATCAGGGTAACATAAAGCCATGGGAGCAGGCGGTGGATGATCTTATGAGTAGCTGGTGCATATGCAACCACTGATGCCAGACAGACAGTCTCTAAAGAGTATTAATATCATCTGGGATCACCTATCTTGCAAAGACACTGCTCAGAAGAAGGCAATGCCTAGCCACTTCTGCAGAAAAAGTTGCCAAGAAGAATCATGGACACAGACAATGACTGCCCACGTCATACCATCCGACACATAATGACGATGATGCAATCTGTCTACTGTTGCAACTTAGAGTATTTTTTATGTATTGCACTGTATCACTGCCACAAAGCAACATCTCCTGACATATGTCAGTAATGATAAACCTGATTCTGATTCTAATGACACACTGCAGGTCAGGAGTGGTTGGTGATTGACTATTGGTAGGCAATAAATCTAAAGCCTGGACGGAAAGTGAAGTTCTGTTCAGTGGTTTGATCAGGCACGAGCTTATTGAGTGTACGTGGAGATTGTGGGATTTCTTAGCCTATTCATAGTCTAATTTCAAATTTTCTATCACCGAAATAGGATTTTTTAAAATGTTACTGATTTCATCAAAAGAATTTAAAGTGAAATGATGGGATTTGAGCTCAAGTCTCCAGTTCAGGGGGATAGAGCTTTGGATTGTTAGGCCCATAATTTAATTAAATCGTTTATTGCCAAACCATGATCCAATCACATCTTTAACAGCATTCAAGCAGAGCTATACTTTCTGTTGCATACTCAATTGCACATTTAGTAGGTTTATTAATGATTAATAATAAATTGTAAGCACTGAACATGGATGAAATTGAATTAACTGGGAATGGTGTAAACCTAAAACTCAGCTAACTATTGCCTGAAAATGTAGTGATCCCAATGAATGGCTAAAATCATTTGTTTGAAATGCTACATAAGCCTTTGAACTATTCTCCACAGTCATAATGAGAAACAACTTGTCAAGTTCCTCATCATTTTAATTGCTCTCAACAATTTTACAGCCTGGTTTTGCATAAAGACAACAAAGACAAACTGACAGGCAGCTATAGTCAGCTTAGCATTATATGTGTTCGACCTGGCAATGCTAGATGGAAATAACGTTTTCTTCATACCCACAGTTTCAAAAATGATAGTGATATAGTTATTATTATATAACATTACAGCCTTTTGTTGAAAAGACAAATCATTTCATCTATTTTCAGTATCATTATACAAAGGAATTAATGTCCAACTTGATGGAGGTTAATTTATCATCAAAATTAATTTTAATATCCTGAATTCAGAAATTAAGCCAAGGTAATTATCCAAGACTTCATTAGCTAGGGTATAAATCTTGCTTTTGATAAACTGGTGGTGAAAATCAACATTTACATTTTACATCACAATTGTGTTACTTTCTCAGTAATTGAACAAAATATTTCCCCGTATCACAGTTTCATTATTTATATTATTTCAAACTTTGATATTGAGAGACCTGATGTAAATTGGGGGACTGCTCTGGCAAGCATCTTCGCTCTGCAACAAGCAGGAACTCAGCAGGTCAGGCAGCATCTATGGAGTTGACGTTTTGAGCCGAGAACTTTTAGCAGGACAGGAAAATCAGCCTATTTAGGAGAGATTAAAATAAACCAGTTAATCTGATTAGTTTTCAGCTGTTTGCTGTTCTGTTGTTTGATTATGAGCAGCACGTCGCATTATTATATATGACTTGCTTTCTCTCTTTCTTCTTCTTCCCTCTCTTCTCCCATGTTTCCTCTTTCTTTTTTCCTTTCTAGCACATCCTGAACACCCCACAGATGGAGCTCACCTCTGCTTATTATTAAGTAGAACAAAATATTCACGCAATTAAATTGTACAAACATGCTTGTTCCAACTTTAGATAATCTTAGGTTCCAACCTAAGGCAATTATTTTTGTCTTTGAGTGCTGGCTGCTTCCTTGTAAATAGTCACTGCTCTCTCTCCTGTGTAATGTCTTCCCGATAACAAGGCGAACAAAACTGTACACAATGCTCCAAGTGCCATCTCAGTGACATACTGCTCAACTGTGGCTTAAAGTCCCACCTCCTGTACTCATTGCCCTGACTGAGTGCATTCTTCACTGTGCTGCAAGTTCATCTACCTTATTCTGCATTTAAATACAACACCTTCAGTCCTGTATTTACCCTTTTTGATTTTGTCCACCTTTGACATTGCAACTCAGACCGTTGACTGCAATTTTGCTCAATCAACAGTCTCTCCTCACTACACATTGCCTCCGTTTGTAAACCAGCTACCTCATCTTCAGCAACATTATCTACCTTCCCTTCGATACTTCTTGCACTGTAACACAGGCAGCTCAGGACACTAGTTGCACATGCTCAACCTTTTGATTCCTGTCTTTGTCTGAGGTCGAATTGACATCTGCCTCCACAACATCCCCCCTAACTGTTCTGGTACTCTGGCTCCTCTCCCCCGACATCTCTAGTTTAAACCCCACTGTGCAGCATTAACAAACCTTCCCACTGGCATATTAGTCCCCCTCCAGTTCAGGTGCAAACCATCTCTTCTGTACTGGAAGAGAGCCCAGTGATCCAAAAGTCTTATACCCTCCCTCCTACACTAACTCCTTAGCCATGTATTAAACTGTATAATCTTCCTAGTTCTGGCCTCACTAGAACGTGGCACTAGTAGTAATCCTGAGATCAAACTCTGAAGGTCCTGCCTTTTAACTATCATGCAACTCCCTGAAAGCCCTTTGCAGAATCCCGTCACTCGTCCTACCAATGTTATTGGTACCTATAATGACCATGACCTCTGGCTGTTCAAATTCTCACTTAAGAATGTTGAGGATTCGATCCGAGATATCCCAGACCCCGGCACCCAGCAGGCAACATAACATTCAGGAAACTTGTTCTCACACACAGAACCTCCTGTCCATCTCCCTAACTAACAAATCTTGTATCACCACAATTTGCCTCTTCTCTCCCCTTCCCTTATGAGCCACTTAGGCAGACTCAGTGCCAGAGGCCTAACATCTGTGACTTTACTCTGTTAAGTTATCTCCAACCCCCCCCACCCCGCCCCCGGCAGTATCCAAAGTGATATACTTGTTATTGAGGGGGATGCCCACAAGGGTATTCTGCATTGGTTCCCTAACCCCTTCCCCCTTCCTGACTGTCACCTAATTTCCTCTATCCTGCATCTTGGGTGTAACTACCTCTTGGTATGTCTTGTCTATCACTCCTTCAGCCTCCTGAATGATCTGGATTTCATCCAGTTCCAGCTCCAGCTCCTTAATGCGGATTGTTCAAAGCTGCAGCTGATGCTCTTCTTGCAGTTGTAGTCGTCAGGGACACTGCAGGTCTCCCTGCCTTCCCACATCCTGCAAGAGGAGCATTCAACAATCCTGCCTGGAATCTCTACTGGCCTAGCTGAGCAGATATAAAGGAAGGAAGGAAAAATGACATGATCTTTCTCTAACTGAAGCTTCTGTTCACGAAAGCCTCAAAGAGCTAAGGCCTCAAGGTCTCCACTCAGACTCTGTCCATTCAGACGATGGGCACTGTGTTTACCTCTGCCTTCCTTTAATCTACTCTTGCTAATCAATCCCAAATGCTGATTGGTCACTGGTCAAAGCTCTTTTTCACTGCAGTAACCCACTACCGCCTTTTGTACTCAGGCAGTGGAGTACAATCACTGAAGGCGCCTCCTCTTAAAACTTCCAAAGTTCAGATTGGCAACTTTTCAAAGCTCTTTTAATTATATGATCTTGTAGATATAATGGAAAGGTGATTGCATTTAATTAACTCTCACTAATCACTTAATGAAAGTTTTTTTTCTCATGAACTACATACACAGAAGTTCTACTGAAAGCACGTTCTGTCCCAAATATCTGTGCAGTACAATTCTGCTGTTCGAGTCTCTGTGATAAAAACAAGTTGTGTGAAATTGTGTTGTGTGGCATTAGCTCAAAAATATTTAGCTAATATTTTGGGACTTTGCTACCTTGGTGATCACCTTGCCTGTTATATCATTTACCTGGTTTTTGTGCCGTAGATGATAACAGAATTAAAATGGAGCAGTTGCCAGAATGCTTGTATGATTGATTGCTTTGGAGATAGTGGAGGTAACATCTGATTTCTCCGAGAGCAGAAACTGACTAATTTAGCTCAACTAAATTGAAACATTTGTTCAAATAGCTGGAGAAGAGTTTCATACAAATATATTGGCAAGGAAATCCAGAAACACAATAAATATGAATATAAAAAACAATCTCATAAAACACAAGTAAAATGGCAACACATGGAGAATGAAGGGTGCCGAGGATGTGATGTGGATCTTGTGGTGTTGAGGGCTGGTCTACTGGGTGGAGGTGTTAATCAGCCTTAGAGCTTTAGATAGGTAATTGTTTTTGGTCTGTTGGTCCTAGCTTGGGTACTGCACAGCCTCTTCCCAATGGGAGTGGGACAAACAGTCCATAAGCAGGGTGGGTGGGATCCTTCATGAAGTCACTGGAATTTCTGGGCTCCTTTCTGTACATATGTTTTTGATGGTGGGTAGACAGGTGCTGGTGATGTATTGGGCAGTTTTGACTACCCTTTGTAGAGCCTTCCTGTCTGCCACAGTGCAGTTCCCAATCCACACAGTAATGCAGCACGTTAGGATGCCTTCAACTGCACGTCCGTAGAAGGTCATGAGTACTGATGTGCAGAGTCCAGCTCTGTTAACCAAAGACAACTTTTTCTGCAAATCACAAACAAGAGAAAATCTGCAGATGCTGGAAATCTAAGCCACACACACAAAGTGTGTGTTGCTTCTTCCCCAAATGTTTTTTGAACAAAATGCATACTTCTTATTTAAATCTTCACCACCACTAGCTCACTTCATGTAAACTTGAAATGTACATTGCAATAAAATGTCAAGTTAAGGAGAATGTGTTTAATTAAGTCTTAATGTAAAACAGTGAGTACCTAATTAAATTGTTTTTCACACAGACAAAATAAATATAATGCTCTTTGTACTGAACTGTCATTCTGTCAAATTGTGCAGGCATGCTGTGCTGTTTATTCCAGTGATAAAGAAAAGTTTGGTAAAGTTTTATTGCTTAATTTTAGTACAGATTTATACCCGGAACAAAAGTAATTGAGATTAAACAGAGGAAACCCTCTATGCATGAATATCAAGTTGTTCCTCATATAAAAAGACTGTTGCTCAGTGACCTGTCTGATTTAAAAAAATACCTGATCAATTGAGCTCTAAGCATATTACGACAGACAGTAAAAATGTTAATAAACAGCTTTGTTTGCGACCAATATGAAGGGAACTCTTTTGTTGTCTCATTTGTTTGCACTGGAACATGTGTCTGCCCCCAACACGTCCTCCATTGAAGTTCATCAATGCAACATTTTGCAGAAATTAGAAACCATGGAGCTGGTGCCTCATATTTCCTGTGACCCATTTTGTTCCTGATGAAATCTTTCTGGTGTGATCTTTCTGGAGCTGGACATGTTCTTTCTCTGTCTGTATGGATTTCTTCCGAATTCTCTCATTCCAACGTATATCTCAAACACGTGCAGGTTCGTCAGCTGTTTGGGTCCGTAAAATGGTGTTGAGTATGTGTAGGTGAAAGATGGCATCTGGGAGAAATTGAGAGGATTGAGGGGAGAAAGTTGGGTGGTGAAGGACTAACGCAAATGTATGCTTGATATTCAGCACAGAGTTGTTGGGGCAATGAATGATTTTCTGCACTGTATAACAATCTGGCTCTGGACAAGCAGACTTTATGATTATTCATCCAACACACTGTCAATTCATATTTAACATGTTTCATGATGGTAGAATATATTTTCCAGTGATCCAGTGAGTCTAACTGGGAGCTTTGAAAATGGAATGCCGGTATGTCCAAAGAGCTGTCATGATTATTTTGTTTGTTTCTTTGTGCAAGTTATGCATAATTTATTATTTATGTTTTTATAGAACATATGACAGTACAGCGCAGTACAGGCCCTTTGGCCCACGTTACTATGCTGGCCTATATAAAACTACTAATTGATCATCCCTCTCCCTCTACACATCCCATAACCCTCTATTATTCCTTTATCCATGAGCCTGAGTCTGCTAAACTCCCCCAATGTAATATCAGCTTCTACCACCATCCCAATCGCTGTATAAAAAAAAAATCCCCCAAACCTTTAAAATTCCCACTAACCTTTCCTCCACTCAACTTCACAGGATGTCCTCTGGTATTAGCTGTTGCAGCCTTGGGGAAAAGGCGCTGACTGTCCACTCTATCGATGTATAAGATGCTATATTCTTATACACCACTGTCAAGTTGACACATTAACTATTAGTTTGTTTGTACTGTACTATACTGTTTCTGTAGAGAGCTAATTTTTATAATATTTCTACCAACAGGTCTGTGTTGAATGTCAAGCAACTATTTGCATTAATGCTACATTGTCCTGTTTTACTTGGATATGTGGTTATGTTTGGCACCGTCTGTCTCGAAGGTCAATGGGTGATGATAAGAACCTTATGAAGCAATACATTTGGCACCAACTTGGCTGCAGGAGCTGCCAGAAGGATGTTCAATGACATCCAGCCGCCTGAGGGGGTCCACTCTGGATTTGCCGTCTGGGTTTACTCCAGCAAGCCTTCATCTCTCCCGAGACTTCCCATTAGGCAGTGGGGCTATTTACCCATAGCTGGGGATATGGTTCACGAGCACCAGGGCGTGTCCGCACACCGGTGGGCCTGCCTACGACGTGTACAGGGGCCAGACCACCTCCTTGTCCTCTGTAGTTCAGCCTGAGTCTGAAAGCAGTTCAGTTTCCTTGTGTTGCCAGTGAGGAGGGACAACATGAGGCTTGCTGTTGGAGAGGCTGTTTACTGGCAGGGAGAGACTTATGCATTCAGCTCTTTTTGCAAGACTGCTAGCCAGTGGTGGAAGCTGAAAGTATGACTGATAAGCACTACCCACTACGCTACCACACTAGATGCATCACAACAACCGTTTTCACACCACCTGGGTCTGTATGCCTATGACAATAAACTTGAATTTGGAACTTTGAATCTGGATAGGAGGAAGCGGCCTTGTCAGTTTAATGGGAATGCAGTAATAGCAACACACTAGGTTAGTTGTCAAATCTTCAGGATATCTGATTGATTGGATTGAAATGATTGGAGCTTCTCTAAATGATTCTATAAATCTAGAAATATAAAGAGGACTGCCAGCCCTCCATTACCTTCTTCATTCAACCATTCAATGTTCAAGTTCACCCACATCTTGTTCTGAGAGCTGGAACAGGATGTTTCTCATAATGGGGGAGTCCAGAATAAGACAGCACTGCGTCAGAATAGGAGGACATCCCTTAGATCAGAGGTGAATTTCGTTAGCCAGTGCCTGTGGAATTCATTGCCACAGAGAGCTGGGGAGCCAAGTCATTGAATACATTTAAAGCAAAGGTTAATAAGGTTCTTGATTAGTAAGGGCATCAAAGGTTATGGGGAGAAGGCTGGAGAAAGAGGTTGAGACAGGAAATAAATCAGACATGATAGAATGGTAGAGCAGACTCGATGGGCTGAATGGCCTAGTTCTGTTTCCTTGTCTAATGATCTTATAGTCTAAGGACACGGATGGTAATTAGCTATCTGCTTATACAAAAGGAAGCAAAAGATTAGAATAACACACAAGAATTCTCATTGGAGATCTAAACAGTGTGTTCACTCGGTCTGAAGTAGGGCATGATTATGATGAACTCTGTTCAGCTTTTAATGGGAGTATAATTTTATAGTATTGTGAAGGCAATTTTAAATCAGCAGTGGTTCTATCAATTCATTCCCAGGTGATCACAGCTGTGTGGGTACTATTCATCTGGAAGCCATTTAATATCTCTATTCAATAGTTGAAAGTCACCCAGACTAATAACTACAAATTAGGCTCTCATTAAAAATGAACAAACCTATTCTCTTGATCTACTCAGGTTAGAACTTGACAAATGGTTTGATTTTCAGAAGTGAACCAGAACCTAGTGAATAATGTTCAGCACTGTGCATCATTTGCCCAAGGCAGAGACCATCATTCCTGGATGCCAAGTCCAGTTAAATCTCCCTTTGTAGATTACATATCACTTCACCTGATGTGCTTAATTGCATGAGACTTTATATTCATTTATTAGTTGTTAGTGCAACTTCCCTGCACTCTTCAAAGCAACTCAAGAGATCCTTTAGCAATAAAGGTTTTATTTCCTACTCCCTATCCCAGTTCTGGAAAGACATCTGCTTGTCTACACTGCCTTTGCCTCTCATAATCTTATATATGTTGTTAGGTCACTGTTTGCTGCCCACTTCACTCCAGGGAAAACAATACTAGCTCTCTCATTCGATCTCTATCCATAATGAAATTCCCCCAATTCATCAAGATCCTTCTCACCTGCACCAGTGGAATCATATCATTTTGTAGTGAGGTGACGAGAATGTACAAAACACTCCAAGTGCAGTCTAACCAGAGTTTTAAGTATTGGCAGGTGGATTTAATCCTGTGAGAGTGGGGCGATGCATTTTTTGAAGTTTGATATACACCCAGTAGGACATACATTCAATGGACACTTTTTTAGGTACACCTGTACACCTGCTTGTATACGTAGGGGAACACCGACTCAGACCATGAAGTAGATGGGCTACAGCATTTCATGCCTTACAAGGCGCAGATTGGAAGTCTGTGTGGGGCGTAAATATACGTAAGTATCACACGGCAGCAACTCATTGCATAAAAGCATGCCAACATGCCTAAGAGGTTTTCTATGTTTCTACATTTCCAAGAGGTTCAGTTGTTGTTCAGACCAAACATCAGAATGGAGAAAAAATGTGATCTGAGTGACTTTGAGCATGCAATGAATGTTTCTAGATTTTGGAAATATGGTCTCCACTTCCGCTCTATCCAGACTTTTCAATATTCTATATAATCCAAGTATGGTTTTGTAAGGTTACAAATATAACATGCCAACTTCTAAATTCTATGCCCTGACCAATGAAGGCAAGAAATATCATATGCCTTCTTTATTTCCATATCTAACTGAGTGGTTATTTTCAAAGAAATATGGACTTGTACCCTTAGGTCTCTCTGTTTCTTAGTGTCCTACCATTTATTATATACACTCTTCTGCTGCTGTAGCCCACCTACTTCAAAGTTCATGTGTTGTGCATTCAAAGATGCTCTTCTGCACACCAGTGTTGTAACATGTGGTTATTTCAGTTACTGTTGCCTTCCTGTCAGCTTGAACTATTCTCCTCTGACAGCTCTCATTAACAAGGCATTTTTGCCCACAGAACTACTGCTCACTTGATTTTTTTGTTTTTGTTTTTTGCACCGTTCTCTGTAAACTCTAGAAGCTGTTGTGCATGAAAATCCAGGAGATCAGCAGTTTCTGAGATACTTAAACACCCCATCTGGCACCAACAATCATACCACAGTCACATTTCTTCCCCACTTTGATGTTTGGTCAAAGCAACAACTGAACCTCTTGACCATGTCTGCATGAGTTGCTGCCACATGATTGGCTGATTAGATATTTTAATGAATAATCAGGTCAAAGGGTCAGAGAACACAGAAACAGGCTCTTTGGCCCAGCTGGATTCATGTCTTTGGCCAAAACATTAATCTGCCTAGTCACACCAACCTGCGCCCAGATCATAGTCCTTCAAACCCCTCCCGTCCACGTACCCATCCAAATTTCTCTTAAATGTTGAAATTGACCCCGAATCCTGGCAGTTCATTCCACACTCTCACCACTCTCTGAGTGAAGAGGTTCTCGCTCATGTTCCCATTAAACATTTCACCTTTTATCCTTAACCTATGATCTCTAGTTTTATTTTCACGCAACCTCAGTGGAAAAAGCTTGCTTGCATTTACTCTATCTATACCCCTAATAAAATTTGTTTGGCTCTATCAAATCTCCCCTCAATCTTCTACATTCTAGGGAATAAAATCCTAACTATTCAACCTGTTCTTTATGGGAAGAAGGCGGGAGAATGGTATTGAGATGGATAATAAATCAGCCATGATGCTGGATCTGAGATGAGAGCTGATTTCACTCATTCTCTGCTATGGTTATCTCCAGGGAACTGAGGTTATGACGATTGGGCTGGCTGCTGTGCTTCAAGTCTGCGAGTATGATAACTGATAAGTAGGCTTTGGGCCTACTCTGGGCTGCTCCAAGGTTTGGATCTGAGGACTCAGAATGCTGTCGTTTTCTTCAATTGTTTGCATGATTTTTTCTCTCTTTTCTTTCTCTTGTGCATTGAGTATTAATTTTTTCTTGTTTTTCTTTAATTGGTTTCTTTCAAGTTTCTTGCTTTGACGACCTGTGAGCAAGCAAATCTCAAGGTTATATAATTTATACATTCTTTGATCATAAGTGTGCTTGAATCTTGAATCTTCTTGGAATGGTGGAGCAGACTCGATGCGCCTAATGGACAAATTCTGCTCCTTTGTTTTATAGTCTTGTGGTCTTTCCCTATAACTCAGGTCTTCTACTCTCAGCAACATCCTTGTATACTTTCTCTGCACGCTTTCAATCTTATTTACACCTTTCCTGTAGGTAGGTGACAAAAACAGGACACCATCCTACAAATTAGGTTTCTCCAATGTCTAATGCAACTTCAAAAAAACATCCATTCTCCTGTAGTCAATATCTTGATTTATGAGCTTTCTTTGTGATCCTATCTACCTGTGACATCACTGCCACTTTTATCAACTATGTATCTGTATTCACAGATCTCTCGGTTCTACCACATTCCTCAGTACCCCCTCACTCACCATGTAAGACCCACCCTGGCTGGTCCTCCAAAACTGCAACACCTCTCTCCTGTCAGCATTGAATTTCATTTGTCATTATTCAGTCCATTTTTCCAGCTGGTCTAGGTCCCACTGAAAGCCTTGATAGTCTTCCTTGCTGTCCAGTATATCTCCAATCCTGGTGTCATCTGCAAATTTGCTGATCCAGTTTACAACATTATCATTGAGATAAATGATAAATAATATGGACACAGCACTGATCTGTCCAGCATACCACTAGTCACAGGCCTCCAGTCAGGGAGACCACCACCTGCTACCACTCTCTGGCTTCTTCCATGAAGCCAATGTCTAATCCAATTTACTACCTCATCTTGAATTCAAAAAGATTGAACCTTCTTGACCAACCTCTCATGTGGGACCTCATCACGCAGTATGTGAGCTGTACAACCAGAGGGGAGACGACTCTGGATTGGATGTACGCTAACAGGATGCATACAGCTCCTCTCCCCTCCCCCCACTGGAAAGGTCAGATCACAACCTGGTGCATCTAAAACCCTGCTACGTGCCTCTGGTGAAGAGTAAACCTGCAACCTCGAGGACAGTGAGGAAATGGTCAGAGGAGGCTTATGAGGCTCTCCAGGGTTGTTTTGAGGTGACAGACTGGCAGGCACTCTGTGAGCCACATGGAGAGGTTATTGATGGGCTTACAGAATGCATCACTGATCACATCAACTTCTGTGTGGACTGCAATGTTCCGACAAGAACTGTCCTTTGTTATTCAAATAACAAGCTATGGGTGACAAGGGACATTAAGGACATCCTGAATGCTAAAAAGAGGGCGTTTAGAGATGGAAATAGGGAGGAGCTGAGGGCAATACAGAGGGACCTGAAAACCAGGATCAGGGAGGCTAAAGACAGGTACAGGAGGAAGCTTGAGTGGAAACTCCAGCAGAACAACATGAGAGAGGTCTGGAGTGGGATGAGGACCATCCCTGGGTTCCAGCAAACTAGCAACAGAGGAGCTGAAGGCAGTGTGGACAGGGCCAATGAACTTAACCTGTTCTTTAACAGATTTGACATTGTGACCCCTGCCCATCCCCCACATGAGCCATCTGTTGTCGGCCCCCAATCAACACATATTTCACTCTCCCCTCCTACCCCTCCTCACAGTCCCCCACCCTGCTCTCATGACTATACCCCTCCCCCACACAAAACCACCACGGTGGGCTTCACGGCTGAACAGGTGAGAAGACAGCTGAAACGTCTCAACCCAAGCAAGGCTGCAGGACCGGATGGTTTCAGTAACACTGTGCTCAAAGCCTGTGCCCCTCAGCTATGTGGAGTACTTCGCCATGTATTCAACCTGAGCCTGAGGCTCTGGAGGGTTCCTGTGCTGTGGAAAATGTCCTGCCTCGTCCCTGTGCCGAAGATGCCACGCCCCAGCAGCCTCAATGTCTACAGACCGGTGGCATTGACCTCCCACATCATGAAGACCCTGGAGAGACTTGTTCTGGAGCTGCTCCAGCCTATGGTCAGGCCACACTTAGATCCCCTCCAGTTCGCCTACCAGCCCCGACTAGTAGTTGAGGATGCCATTGTCTACCTGCTGAACCGTGTCTACGCCCACCTGGACGAGCCAGCGAGCACTGTGAGGGTCATGTTTTTTGACTTCTCCAGTGCGTTCCACACCATCCGCCCTGCTCTGCTGGGGGAGAAGCTGACAGCGATGCAGGTGGATGCTTCCCTGGTATCATGGATTCTTGATTACCTGACTGGCAGACCACAGTACGTGTGCTTGCAACACTGTGTGTCCGACAGAGTGATCTGCAGCACTGGGGCTCCACAGGGGACTGTCTTGTCTCCCTTTCTCTTCACCATTTATACCTCGGACTTCAACTACTGCACAGAGTCTTATCATCTTCAGAAGTTTTTGGATGACTCTGCCATAGTTGGATGCATCAGCAAGGGAGATGAGGCTGAGTACAGGGCTACAGTAGGAAACTTTGTCACATGGTGTGAGCAGAATTATCTGCAGCTTAATGTGAAAAAGACTAAGGAGCTGATGGTAGACCTGAGGAGAACTAAGGTACTGGTGACCCCTGTTTCCATCCACAGGGTCAGTGGGGACATGGTGGAGGATTACAACTACCTGGGGATACAAATTGACGATAAACTGGACTGGTCAAAGAACACTGAGGCTGTCTACAAGAAGGGTCAGAGCCGTCTCTACTTCCTGAGGAGACTGAGGTCCTTTAACATCTGCCGGACAATGCTGAGGATGTTCTACGAGTCTGTGGTGGCCAGTGCTATCATGTTTGCTGTTGTGTGCTGGGGCAGCAGGCTGAGGGTAGCAGACACCAACAGAATCAACAAACTCATTTGTAAGGCCAGTGATGTTGTGGGGATGGAACTGGACTCTCTGACGGTGGTGTCTGAAAAGAGGATGCTGTCTAAGTTGCATGCCATCTTGGTCAATGTCTCCCATCCACTACATAATGTACTGGGTGGACACAGGAGTACATTCAGCCAGAGACTCATTCCTCCAAGATGCAACACAGAGCATCATAGGATGTCATTCCTGCCTGTGGCCATCAAACTTTACAACTCCTCTCTGGGAGGTTCAGACACCCTGTGCTGATAGGCTGGTCCTGGACATATTTCATAATTTACTGGCATAATTTACATATTACTATTTAACTATTTATGGTTCTATGATTATTTATTATTTATGGTGCAACTGTAACGAAAACCAATTTTCCCCTGGGATCAATAAAGTATGACTATGACTATGACTATCAAAGGCCTTACTCAAGTTCACGTAGACAATATACAGTGCCCAGCCTTCATCAGCTTTCCTGGTAACTTCCTTAAAAAACTATATAAGATTGTTTAGACAGGACTTACCATGCACAAAGCTACGTTGACCATCCCTAATCAGTCTCTGTCTACCCAAATACTTATATGTCCGGTCTCTTAAAATATTTTCCAATGACTTTCCCACTACTGATATCATACTCACCAGCCTATAATTTTCTGGCTTATTCCTAGAGCCCATTTTAAACAACATAACAACATTAGCTATCCTCCATTCGTCTGGCACCTCATCCATGGCTAACAATGTTTTAAATATTTCTGCTAGGTCCCCTGCAATTTCCACAGGGTCCGCCTTGTCAGTTCCTACAGAGTTATTCGCCCTTAATTTGCCTCAAGACAACAAACACCTCGTTCTCTGTAATCTGAAGGGTCCATGACTTCCCTGCTGCATTGCCTCACATCTATAGACTCTGTGTCTGAGTAACTACAGATGTAAAAAGTCCATTTGAGATCTCCCCCATCTCTTTTGGTTCTATTCAGGGATTACCATTCTGATCTACAACAGGACCAATTTTGTTCCTTGGAGTCCGTTGGCTCTTAATATACCTGTAGAAGTCCTTATGATTCTCCTTCACATTGTCAGCTAGATAAGTTAAAAACAAATATTGAAAATGGAGGTGGTATCTTACAAACTTGGAGAGAAAGTATATTGGAGGGACAAGGAAGCAGAGCAGAAATAAATAGCAACATGCACAAAATGCTGAAGGAACACGGCAGGCCAGGCAGGGTCTGCATTTCGGCCCAAGTGTTTACTCTTTTCCGTAGAGGCTGCCTGGCCAGCTGAGTTCCTCCAGCATTTTACATGTGATGCGTTGGATTTCCAGTATCTGCAGATTTTCTTGTGTTTAAGAATAAATAAGTATTTTATGCCTGTCTTCATGAAAGTGGATACAGAAAACATCCTGGAAACTGTGGAGAAATACAGGTCAGAAGTGAATAAGCAGCTGGAAAAGAATCACTGGAGACATTAATGGGAATGAATGAGGCCAGGTCTTCAGGAAATGGTGATCCACCTTCAATAACATTAAAGAAATTAGTTTTAGAAATAGTGCATGCACTGGGTTGGCGTCTTCAAATATTACTAAAATTCTTAAAGCTTTCCACAGACTAACAGATAGCAAATGTAACCCCAGTATTTAAGCACCTGTGTTTTTCATATATCCTCACTGCTTCCTATCCTGGTACTTACCCAAATGTCGTAAGTGTTGTTATTGTACCTAACTTAACTGCCTTCTCTGGCAGCTCACTTCATATGCGCACCAGCTTGTGTGTGGAGAAGCTGTCCCTCGTTTCTCTTTTAAGTATTTCCCCTCTCACCTCTCTAGGTTTTAGTGCCCTTCACCAGGGAAAAAGGCTACGTGTATTCTCCCTATCTATATCCCTCGTGATTCTATATGCTTCTATAAGGTCACCTCTTGATGTCTTACATTCCAAGCAACTAAGTGCTAGTATCTCCAACCTCACCCTGGCATCAGCGTTGCAAATCTTCTCTACACTCTTATCAATTTAATTTGTCTTTCCTGTAAAAGAGCATCCAAGATGGTACACAGTTCTCCGTGAGGTGCAGCTTGTACGGATACACTGTATACTTGCATATTCATTTCATAAATGTTTATTTTAGTTATTTGGAGATACAGGCCCTTCCAGTACAACAATCCTGTGCCACCAAGTCACACCCATGTGACAACTAACCAACTAATTGATACGTGTTTGGAGTGTGGGAGGAAACAGGAGCACCCAGAGTAAACTACACAGTCGCAGGGAGCAGGGAACTCCTTTCCAGGAGTGGCGAAATTGAACCCGGGTGGTTGGCACAGTTACAGTGTTACACTAACTACCTTGCTGCCTTGCCATCCACCATGTTAACTGTTGTTTATTTATCTTCACACTTCAATAATAAGCAAATGCTTTGAGAGGCTGGTCAAGGATTACATCTGCAGCTTGCTATCACCCAAATTGGACCCCCTACAATTCACCTACTGACGCAAACGATTGACAGAGGATGCAATAGCCACTATTCCACATACCGTCCTTACACATCTGGAGAAGAAGGATATTTATGTGAGAATGCTGTTCTTGGACTACAGTTCATCATTCAACACCATAGTTCCATCCAGGCTCGACAAGAAGCTCAGAGACCTCGACCTTGACTCTGCCTTATGCAACTGGATCCTGGACTTCCTGTCAGATCACCAGAAGGTTGTACGAGTAGGCTCACTCACCTCCACCCCTCTGACTCTCAACACAGGAGCCCCTCAGGGCTACGTATTGAGTCCCATCCTTTACTTCATGTATACCCATGACTGTATCGCCACCCACAGCTCTAATCTGCTAATTAAATTTGCCAACAACACTACATTAATTGGCCTTACCTTAAACAATAACGAGGTGGCCTACAGGGAAGAAGTCATCTCTCTGACACAGTGGTGTCAAGAAAACAACCTCTCCCTCAATGTTGCAAAAACAAAGGAGCTGGTTGTGGATTACAGGAGGAATGGAGATGGGCTAACCCTTATTGACATTAATGGATCTGGGGTTGACAGGGTAAACAGCTTCAAGTTCCTCAGCATAAACATCACCGAGGACCTCATGTAGTCTCTACACACCAGCTGTGTGGTGAAAAAGGCACAAAAGCACCTCTTTTACCTCAGACGGTTGAGGAAGTTTGGTATGGGCCCCCAAATCCTAAGAAAAGTTCTATTTTAACTTCATCAGTCCACAGGACTTATTTCCAAAATGCATCAGGCTTGTTTAGATGTTCCTTTGAACCTTTTGAATAGAACTTTTTGGCCGCAATGAGAAAAGGTATGTTTGGAGAAAAAAAGGGTGCAGAATTTCATGAAAAGAACCCCTTTCCAACTGTTAAGCACGGGGGTGGATTGATCATGCTTTGGGCTTGTGTTGCAGCCAGTGGCACGGGGAACATTTACTGGTAGCGGAAAGAATGAATTCAATTAAATACCAGCAAATTCTGGAAGCAAACATCACACCATCTGTAAAAAAGCCGAAGATGAAAAGAGGATGGCTTCTACAACAGGAAAATGATCCGAAACACATCTCAAAATCCACAATGGACTACCTCAAGAGGTGCAAGCTAAAGCTAAAGGTTTTGCCATAGCCCTCACAATTCCCTGACCCAAACATCATCGAGAATCTGTGGATAGACCTCAAAAGACCAGTGCATGCAAGACGGCCCAAGAATCTCACAGATCTAGAAGCCTTTTGCAAGGAAGAATGGGCAAAAATCCCCCAAACAAGAATTGAAAGACTCCTAGCTGGTTACAAAAAGCATTTACAAGCTGTGATACTTGCCAAAGGGGGTGTTACTAAGTACTGACCATGCAGGGTGCCCAAACTTTTGCTTCAGACCCTTTTCCTTTTTTGTTATTTTGAAACTGTAAAAGATGGAAATAAAAAGTTTTCTTACTTAAAATATTAAAAAATGTGTCATCTTTAACTTTATGCCTTTTGGAAATCAGTTCATCTTTTACTCGTTTAGCTATTCACAGCAAAAGAAATTTTGATCAGGGGTGCCCAAACTTTTGCATGCCACTGTATATAATATTCAGTTGTATGTTGATTACTCTTCCTTGTCTATCAGATTATTAATTAATCCACAATCAGGAAATTGTGGTTAAATTGCATAGTTTGTATTTGGAGGCCTCAGTCACTGATCAGAAACTTGAATTCAAATACTATCATGATCAAATAACTAAATAAACTTGGAATTAAAAATCTGGTATCAATGATAATGACCTTGAATCTGGTAGAGTGACCTTGAAATACTTTGTTGTGAAGATCTGTCTGGTTCACTAACATCTTGAACCAATGTTGATAACTTCACTCATCCCAGTACTGAACTAATTCTACAACCTATGGACTCGCTTTCAAGGACTCATGTTCTCAATATTATTTATTACTTGCTTATTATTTTTTCTCAGCTTAAACTGGTAAAACGTGAGGTACGGGCACATCCAAGCACACTCATTTCTCAATTGCTAGAAACTATTGGAGTATTTAAATAATGTTTAGTATTGTAGTTTTCTGAAGATTACATAAATATTGCTGTATAAGCCTAATTGTTTAATGCTATTGTGAGTGACTTTAGGATGCTGTAGTTATTACTATTGGTACAATATATATCCTGTTCATGTTCTATTGTCTTTGAATTTCTTCTTTTAATTCAGCATATTTCTGGTGTTTTTCATTTATTGAGTTCTGTAAAACATGAATGTCTGGAATGGCTATGTCTATTAAGTAAGTTGTTCTTGCTTGTTTATCCTGTAAAGTTATATCCAGATGGCTATTATGGATTGTCCTATCTGTAATAATGGATCAGTCATAACATAATTTTTGGATTCTGACTCTAAAACTGGATCAGGCTTGTATTTGTAGTAAGGTATGGTGTCTTTTTGGAGTTTGTATTTGAAAGCAAGATTTTGGTGAATGTAATTTACCATTTGACTGTGCCTATATAAGTAATCAGATTGAGTTAAATTGCAATAGGCTCCTGTACTGTGTTGGATTGTTTCTGGTTTCTCTTGGTATTTTCTGTATTCATTGTGTTTGTTGGTCTTTTATTATGTACTTTTGATCTTTCTTATGTTAACCACCTGGCCCCGAAGGACTCCTCTGTTTCTGAGAAGTGGTCTCCAACTCTGAGCCAGACGTTCAATGGTTTCTTGTCAACATCTAGTCTGCTCAAATTGAGGGGATGTCTTCCATGGAGGGGCAAACTCTTTCATCAGTTAACTTTTTATTCTGTAGTGATAATTTCTTCAATTTTAATTTAAGTTTACTGGTTTATACTTCTTAAAAGAATTGCATATGCTCGCAAGGAGTGCTGAATCCCCCTCTCCTTGATGAACGTATTTCCTTAGAAGTTTTATTTGACTGTTGTGTAAACTTTTTATGTCTGTTATCCCTCTTCCTCTTTCTGTGCTAGGTAGAATTAATCTATGTAAGTGTGTTCATGTATTTGTGTGTACACAGTATTTTCTAAAATTTATCATTTCTGTTCTTATTCAGGTTTGGACTTAGATATTATGCCAAAAGAATATGTCAATATGGGTATAGTGAAACTGTTTATTGCCTTTGAGATATTTTTAATGTTGAGCTCTGTTTGGCAGATTTTCTTAAACATTGAAGTAAACTTTGTTGCAAGTTTTCCCTTTATCACTCTCTGATCTATTTTCTTTGCTTGTTGATATCTCAGATACTGATATGTTTCACATTCATCCATCGGTTGTATTGTATCTTGCTGCTCTGTTATATATTCTACTAGCTCTATTGCACCTTGCTTTATCTTTGATGTTCTGCACTTATTTAGTCAAAGTTCATGCTTATATCACTAGAAAATAGCTCTACATTGAATTAATTGCTTTAGCTTTATTGATGAAGGAGTGTGTAATTTCAAATCGCCCATGTATAGAAGGTATGTCAGGGTATAATTCGTTTGGTTGTCTCTGATTTGATACACTATTTTCATCCAGTACGGTATATCAGAGAGCGGGTTTCAAACTAGACAGAACCACAGTGGGCTTAGAGACACCCTGACTTATTCTGATAACAGTGGTTGTTCTTTTTTGGTTGATAATAGATAATAGATTTAGATTTAGGGTTAGGGTTAGGATAGTACACCAATCCTTCATCAGATGTTGTAGGAATTTCATAAGTATTGGGAATAGTTTATATATATTAAGAGCTTCTATAAATCATGGATGTGGTTTAGAATCAAATTCTTTTCATGAAAGATTTCTACTTTTCCTTTGGGCTTGATTTAGAATTACAATTATCAGTTGTTCTTTACAACCTTTCATACCCTCACAGTATTGTTTCTGCTCTTCTGCAAGTATATTGTTGTTATCTAATTGAGTGGTGATTTGTTGTGAGATGCACAATGTTATAATTTTATATATAGTTTGTAAACAAGTAAAAGGACAATATTTGGATGGGTCCTTTGTGGTTTCTCCTTTAGGTAAGAGATATGTTTTACGTTCTGTCAAAAACTATTATTATAATTAGTTTGTCTTCTTTTGCGCAATGGCTGCTTGTCAGCCTTTGTGATTTTCTCAATGATTCTATTTTCTTTGTATCTACTATGAATGCCAGCAAGAAAATTAATCCCGCAGTAATAAATGGTGACATATACAGTATGTACATTGATAATAAATATACTTTGCACTTAGAACTGCAGCATCCTTCAGGACAGGAGGCACAGTCTAGCCCATCGTCACAAGAATGTGAGAAATGGCCAACTTTTCTCTGAAATGGACTGGCAAACCATATAGTCTAAAGGGGCACTTATGGACCAACAAAAGGTGCTGGTCTTGCCATAATCTGTGAACAAATAATAATAATAAATACCAGAAGGCATAAAAAGGTTTGTTTCAATAGGCACATTTAATGTCAGAAAAATGTATACAATATACTTACTGAAATTTGTTTTCTTCACAAACATCCACAGAAACAGAGGAGTGCCCCAAAGAATGAATGACAGCTAAATGTTAGAACCACAAAGCTCCCCCTCCCACACACAAGCAACAGCAAGGCAACAACCATCAACCCCCACTACCCCCACCAGTAAGAAAGCATTGGCGCCTTCCACCAAGTACTCAACTTGCAACAAAGCTTCGATAAAGACACAGTAAACCAAAGTCTATTCATTCACCTGGTAAAAGGAGGGAGGAGAAGATGGTGGCATGATGCAGCGCGCGCGGCCGTTCCGAATGAATATCGATTATGTGTAACTAGGGGGCCATGCACAATCCGGATTTGATGGAGACAGCCGTAAGAAGTGCAGAGGAACAAGGCCCCAAATCCTCGGCTTTGCCTATCGCTTGTTGCCGGGGCCGGGGTTGAAGCGCTCGGCAGAGATGGTGCTCGGTGCCTCGGAGTTTTCCGACAGACTCGGAGTCGGACTGTGATCGGATGCTTCCAGGATGCTGCATCGGCAAGTTTGCGGCGCTGGAGGTTTACCGTCTGCATGAGATGATGGGACTTTCGAGAGACTTTGAGACTTTTCCTGTGCCCATGGTCTGTTCTTATCAAATTACGGCATTGCTTTGCACTGTTGTAACTATATGTTATAATTATGTGGTTTTTGTTAGTTTTTAAGTCGGTTTGTCATGTGTTTTTGTGATATCGTTCTGGAAAAACATTGTATCATTTCTTAACGCATGCATTACTAAATGACAATAAAAGGGGACTGCGTGTCCTCATAATCATAATCACAATAATTCAACATACCACAGGTTCTCTCTCTCCCTAATAAGGGAAAAGAGTTGTCCCTGCTTCACAGCAAAAGGGGAGACATATCAAACAACTCACTGATTTATGATGTTAAAAGTCTGTTGCATCACTTTTTCCGAGCTCTGTGCCCAGAGTCAGCCCCAGAAAGGCTCAGGTCTATGAACACACCGCCCACAGCAGCTAACCTGTTGTAATGCCCGCCGTGGGGGATAAGACATTGACTGTTAATTAGACATGAACTCAAACAGTAAAACAATAATAAGAGCTTAAGAACTTAAGAAATAGGAGCAGGAGTCAGCCATCTGGCCCGTCGATCCTGCTCTGCCATTCAATAATATCATGGCTGATCTGGCCATCGACTCATCTCCACCTATCTGCCTTAAACAATCCCCATAACCCTCAAGTCCCCTGCTATGCAAAAATCGATCCAACCTTATCTTAAATATATTTACTGAAGTAGCCTCCACTGCTTCATTGGGCAGAGAATTCCACAGATTCACCACTCTCTGGGAAAAGCAGTTCCTACACACCTCCACCCTAGACCTATTCCCCTGAATCTCAAGGCTACATTCCCTAGTTCTTGTCTCACCTACCAGTGGAAACAATTTTCCTGCCTCTATCTTATCTATCCTTTTCAGAATTTTATATGCTTCCATAAGATCTCCTCTCATTGTTCTGAATTACAGCGAGTACAGTCCCAGGCGACTCAATCTCTCCTCATAGTCTAACTCCCTCATCTCTGGAATCAATTTCATGAGCCTCATCTGCACTGCCTCCAAATGCAGTACATTCTTCCTCAAGTAAGGCGACCAGAAATGCATGCAGTTCTCTAGGTGTGGCTTCACTTCACCAGTACCCTGTACAGTTCAAAGGTTCAAAGCTACAACTTAATGTCAGAGAAATGTATACAATATACATCCTGAAGTGCTTTTAATTCGCAACCATCCACGAAAACAGAGGAGTGCCCCAAAGAATGAACGACAGTTAAATGTTAGAACCTCAAAGTCCCCCCAAGCTCCCCCTCCCACACATAAGCAGCAGTGAGTAACCATCTCCCCTCTCCCCACCGGCAAATAAAAGCATTGGCACCGCCACCAAGCGCTCAAGCTTGAGCAAAGCTATAGCAAAGACACAGACTTGTAGTTACCCCAAAGACTTCACGTTTCACCCGGTATTCAACACACCACAGGTTCTCTCTCTCCCTAGTAAGGGAGAAAGAGATGTCTTCATTTTCCCAGTGAGCAGGGAGACATAACCATCAACTCGCTGGTTTACCATGTTAAAAGTCCGTATGTCGCTTTTTCTTGAGCTCTGTGCCTGAATATCACAAAGATCCCTGGTCTGCAGGCTCCCCTGATGACACATGGGTCTCCTGTCGTGACACAAACCCTCGATCTGTCCATCTCCAGAGCCCCGTGATCCTAGGCTTCCGAATCCAAGCTGGATTCTTAGGCTGAGCCCTTGACAATGACTGATCATGAAACTCCGAGAGTGGGTCCCTTTCCCGCAAAGAACTGTAGTCAGCATGTAACTCCATGTCAGAGTCTTCAAAAGAACCCTGAAAGGGAAAAATAGAGATATTAAAGATGGAAATAGAGCTGTTTCCGAAGATGCAAGCAAAGCAGTCGCCATTAGGCACTATTAACCCCCCTAAACTTCCTGCAGCATAACTTCCCTGCTCTTAAATTCAATCCCTCTAGCAATGAAGGCCAACATTCCATTTGCCTTCTTGACAGCCTGTTGCACCTGCAAACCAACCTTATGTGATTCATGCACAAGTACTACTAAGTCACTGCAATTTTTTACCGTTTAAATAATAATCTGCTCATTCATTTTTCCTACCAAAGTGGATGACCTCACACTTACCAACATTGTATTCCATCTGCCAGACCCTTACCCACTCACTTAACCTATCTATATCTCTCTGCAGGCTCTCTGTAGCTTTTGTACAATTGGCTTTTCCACTTAATTTAGTGTCATCAGCAACCTTAGATAGACTACACTTGGTCCCCTCTTCCAGATCGTTAATTTATATCATGAACAGTTGTGGGCCCAGCACTGACCCCAAAGTCACACTGCTCACCACTGATTGCCAACCAGAGTGACACCTATGTATCCCAACTCTCTGCTTTCTATTAGTTAACCAATCCTCTCTATTCATGCTAATACATCACCCCAAATCTATGCATCCTTATCTTATGGATAAGACTTTTATGCGTCACCTTATTGAATGCTTTCTGGAAATTCAAGTAAATAACGTCTATCTGTTCCCCTCTATCCACTGCGCTCATTGTATCCTCACAGAACTCCAGAAAGTTTGTCAAACAGGACCTGCCTTTGCTGAATCCATTCTGTGTCTGCCTGGTGGATCCATTTCTTTCCAGATGCCTCGCTATTTCTTCTTTAGTGATAGCTTCAAGCATTTTCCCAACTACAGATGTTAAACTAATTAGCCTATAGTTCCTTGTCTTTTGCCTGCATCCTTTTTTGAATAGTAGCGTGATGTTCAGCATCTTCCAATTTGCTAGGACCTGTCCAGAGTCCAGAGAATTTTGGTAAATTATCACCAAAGCCTCTGCTATAACTTCTGCCGTGTCTTTCAGTACCCTGGGATGCATTCCAAAGGACCAGGGGACTTGTCTATCTTCAGGCCCACAAGTTTGCTCAGCACTACCTCTTTGGTGATAGCTATTTTATCGAGGTCCTCACCTCCCGTTGCATCCATAGCATCTCTCTTTGGCATGTTAGATGTGTCCTCCTCTGTGAAGACCAACACAAAATAGTCATTCAAAGCATCGTCTGTTTCCTCATTATCCAATATCAATTAATCCTTCTCGTCCTCCAAGGGACCTACATTCACTTTAGCTACCCTTTTCCTCTTTATATAATTATAAAAACTTTTACTATCCATTTTTATATTTTGTGTTAGTTTATTTTATTTGCAAATAAACTAGTTTATTTGCATAATCTAGCTTCTCTTTCTTTATTGCTCGCTTAGTGGTTCTTTGTTGCTTTTTAAAGTTTTCCCAATCTTCCAGTTTCCCACTACTCTTGGTGACTTTGTATGCTCAAGCTTTTAGTTTGATGCCTTCTTTTATTTCCTTAGTTTTCCAAGGCTGGCTCTCCTCACCCTTACTGTCCTTGCTTTTAACTGGAATATACTTTTGTTGAGCACCATGAAAAATCTCTTTGAAAGTCTTCCACTGTTCCTCATCCTTCCCATCATCCTCTTTCTTGATATCTACATGCTCAAGCTTTTCAAGTCCACTGCAAGTCATCCCTACAATCACCAAGATCTTTTTCCATAGTGAATACTGAAGTAAAGTACTCATTAAGTATCTCCGCTATTTCCTCCGGTTCCATACACACATTTCCATTGCCACATGATTGGTCCTATTCTCGCACCTCTTATCCTCTTGTTCTTCATATACTGGTAGAATTCCTTGGGGTTTTCCTTAATTCTGTCTGCCAAGGCCTTCTCATGGCCCCTTCTGACTCTCCTAATTACATTCTTAAGCTCCTTCCTGCAAGCCTTATAATCTTCTATATTCATATCATTACCCAGTTTTTTGAACCTTTCATAAGCTCTTCTTTTCTTCTTGACTAGATTTACAACAGCCGTTGTGCACCACGGATCTTGTACCCTACCATCCTTTCCATGTCTCATTGGAATGTACCTACTCAGAACCCCGCGCAAATATCCCCTGAACATTTGCCACATTTCTTCAGTACGTTTCCCTGAGAACATCTGTTTCTAATTTATGCTTCCAAGTTCCTGTCTGATAGCCTCATAGTTCCCCTTGCTCCAATTAAGCATTTCCCTAACTTATCTGTTCCTATCCCTTTCCAATGCTATGGTAAAGGAGATAGAATTGTGATCACTATCTCCAAAATGCTCTCCCACTGAGAGACCTGACACCTGACCAGGTTCATTTCCCAATACCAGATCAATTACAGCCTCTCCTCTTGTAGGCTTATCTATATATTGTGTTAAGAAACCTTCCTAACTCTCTAATCTTCTTGGCCCTTTGCCATTTTCACGTGGCTCAGGTAGTAAGCCAGAGATGACTACCTTTTTGGTTCTGCTTTTTAATTTAGTCCCTAGCTGCTCAATTTCCCACAGCAGAACCTCTTTCCCCATTCTACCTATGTCGCTGGTTCCTACATGGGTCATGACAAATCGATCTTTCTCCTCCCACTGCAAATTCCTCTGCATGTCAGATAAGATGTCCAGAACCTGGGCACCAGGTAGGCAACACAGCCTTTGGGATGCACTGTCTTTGCGACAGAGAACTCCATTCCCCTGACTATACTATCCCCAATTACCACTACATTTCTCTTCTCTCCCCCTCTTGAATGGTTCCCTGAACTACAGTGCCACAGTTAGGTTGCTGATCCTTCCTACAGCCCCCACTCTCATCCGCACAGGGAGCAAGAATCTCAGACCAGTTGGACAAGCTCAAGGGCTGAGGCTCCTCCAGCACTGCCTCTTGGATCCCACTACCCACCTCACTTGCAGTCACACCCTCTTGCTCCTGACCACAGACTGAATTTGAGGCAGCTAATCTAATGGGTGTGACTACCTCGAAGCAGAGAATCCAGGTAAATCTCCCCCTCCCCAAAGTGCCGCAGTGTGTGAAGGTCAGATTCCAGGTCATCAGCTTTGAGTCTAAGTTCCCTAAGCAGCCAGCACTTGCTGCAGATGTGGTCACCACGAACCACAATGGGGTCCACCAGGTCCCATATCATGCAGCTACAGCACATCACCTAACCCTGCATCATCCCTTTATTTAATTAGCTGTAATTTAGTAACTTTTTATACAACCATCACAAAACCCTTACCTGATACTTACCTGTGCCTCCTCGCCGAAGCCTCTTGAGCCAAAGCCTCAAATTCACACTCCTACACTGGTCCACACACATAATGGCCACTCCGCTTTGACCCTGCTTTACTTTTATTTGCTCCTGCTAATGAATCTCGAATCGATTGGTCTGCCGTTAATGTGTCGATCCCCGCGAAATGCTATTTTAAACTCTCCTCCCTGACCTGTGCGAAGCTTTCTCTTTCTCTCTCTCTCTCTCTCTGCAAATCAATTGGTCTGCTGCTAATACATTTGCTACTTAATAAATTATCTTCAATGTCATAAATTGTGTTCAATTGGGCATTGTCTCTATTTATTATTTTGCAAGTTGGTAACCACTTGCCATAAAGCAAACTGCTGCAGTTACTCAACAAGATAGACAGCATCTTTCAAGGAATATGTTGAAGAAGGTTAGCAAGGACAGACCAGAGAGCTAAAGAAAGCTAAAGACTTATTTCTAGGGAGGTTGCAGGAGGAATTCTGAATGACAGGATCTACCATCACTCAGATAATCAAAGCCTGAACAAGAATCATAAGCAAGGTTTTGTGCATGGGAGGTCATGTCTGAGAAAACTTGAGGAATTTTTCAATGAGATAACAAAGGGGCATAGATAAAAAGTAGGGAGGTGGATGTTGCTGATGGATGGACACCATTAAAGCCTTTGGCAATGTCTTGTATGGCAGGCCAATCTGGCAGATTAGTTTGCTTGTGACATGAATTGGCTTTATGATAGGAAACAGAGGGTAATGGTAGAAGCTCAATTTTCTGACTGCAGGCCCATGACTAGCGAGGTGTTCCAGGGATTCTGTTATTATGCAACTGATTTGATGGGAATGTATATGAGACAATTAGGAAGTTTGTTGTTGACACTAAATGAGAGGATCTGCTGAGTTGTGAGGCAGGTTAGAATATAATACAAACAGATTATGATCAGTTAGGGAGATGGAATCAAGGTTAACAAATGGATTACAGATATAGTAAGTGTGGGCAGTCAATTGGGAATTAAATCATACAGGAAATGGCCTGGCTCTGACAAGGGCTGTGGAACACATATCGCATATCACTGACAGGTGTTGTCGAACACAGTTGACACGTCACTGACAAGGATCATGGAACACAGTTGACGGAAAACTAAGAGATGTGGAACGCAGTTGACATGTCACTCACAAGTGTATAGAGAATGCTGTGTGCTTTTATAAAAGTTCATAAAATCATGAGCAATATGGCTAAGATGGTCAGACACAGTCTTGATCCCATTGTTGGCTTGTTAAAGACTAGAGGGCACAGAGACAAGAGGGGAGAAATTTAAGCGAGACTTGAGAGGTAACTTTTTTTCATGGAGGATAGACAGTACCTGGATTGAACTGCCAGTGGAAGTAGTCAAGACTGGTGCAATTGCCACATTTAAGAGGCATTTGGATTGGTGAAGGAGAGGGGTTTGGAGGTTTATGGGCCAGTCATGGGTAACTGGGACAGCAGGAGGGGTGTTGTGGTCGGCCTGGACCCAAGGCCAAAGGGCTTCTTCCCATGCAGTGGTTCTCTATGGTACTTTGACTCTATGGACAGTCAATATCTCGGGTCGAGGTACTTCACCTGGATTGACTTCTTATTTCACACCACAGATGCTGCCTGATCTGCTGAGTTTGTTTTTGCTGCAGAATCTAGTGTCTCCACAGAACTATTTGCCAGAGTTCAGTTTCCATGTGTCCAGAAGAAGGTGATACAGATCGGTGCAAATTACAACTATTGCACAAGCAGCTAGGGTGTGGAGCAACAGATAATCTGCTGGAGGAACTCAAACAGTCAGGCAGAATCTGTGGAGGAAAGTGGACAGTCAAAGTTTTCTGTCAAGCTCAGGTATCGATGAGAAAGTGCAGCTTAAATGTATTTTCTTGAAATATGCTGTATTAGGTAGTAGATCATTAACACAGAACATAGAATAGCACAGCACAGTACAGGCCCTTTGGCTCACAATGTTGTGATGACCCTCAAACCCTGCCTCCCATATAACCGCCCACCTTAAATTCCTCCATATACCTGTCTAGTAGTCTCTTAAATTTCACTAGTGTATCTGCCTCCACCACTGACTCAGGCAGTGCATTCCACGCACCAACCACTCTGAGTAAAAAACCTTCCTCTAATATCCCCCTTGAACTTCCCACCCCTTACCTTAAAGCCATGTCCTCTTGTATTGAGCAGTGGTGCCCTGGGGAAGAGGCACTGGCTATCCACTCTATCTATTCCTCTTATTATCTTGTACACCACTATCATGTCTCCTCTCATCCTCCTTCTCTCCAGAGAGTAAAGCCCTAGCTCCCTTAATCTCTGATCATAATCCATACTCTTTAAACCAGGCACCATCCTGGTAAATCTCCGCTGTACCCTTTCCAATGCTTCCACATCCTTCCTATAGTGAGGCAACCAGAACTGGACACAGTACTCCAAGTGTGGCCTAACCAGAGTTTTGTAGAGCTGCATCATTACCTCGCGACTCTTAAACTCTATCCCTCGACTTATGAAAGCTAACACCCCATAAGCTTTCTTAACTACCCTATCCACCTGTGAGGCAACTTCCAGGGATCCCTCTGCTCCTCCACACTACCAAGTATCCTTCCATTTACTTTGCACTCTGCCTTGGAGTTTTTCCTTCCAAAGTGTACCACCTCACACTTCTCCAGATTAGGTTCACCAGATTGATCCCTGGGATGGCAGGACTTTCATATGATGAAAGACTGGATCGACTAGGCTTATACTCATTGGAATTTAGAAGATTGAGGGGGGATCTTATTGAAACATATAAAATCTTAAAGGGATTGGACAGGCTAGATGCAGGAAGATTGTTCCCGATGTTGGGGAAGTCCAGAACAAGGGTTCACAGTTTAAGGTAAAGGGGAAGTCTTTGAGGACAAAGATTAGGAAAAACTTCTTCACACAGAGAGTGGTGAATCTGTGGAATTCTCTGCCACATGAAACAGTTGAGGCCAGTTCATTGGCTACATTTAAGAGGGAGTTAGATATGGTCCTTGTGGCTAAAGGGATCAGGGGGTGTGGAGAGAAGGCAGGTACAGGGTTCTGAGTTGGATGATCAGCCATGATCATACCGAATGGCGGTGCAGGCTCGAAGGGCTGAATGGCCTACTCTTGCACCTATTTTCTATGTTTCTATGTTTCTGCAGGTTGAACTCCATCTGCCACCTCCCAGCCCACTTCTGCATCCTATCAATGTCTCTCTGCAATCTTCGACAATCCTCTACACACCTACAATACCACCAACCTTTGTGTTGTCTGCAAGCTTGCCAACCCAGCCCTGTACCCCCACATCCAGGTCGTTAATAAAAATCACAAAAAGTAGAAGTCCCAGAACCGATCCTTGTGGGACACCACTAGTCGCAACCCTCCAATCTGAATGTACTCCCTCCACCACCACCCTCTGCCTTCTGCAGGTAAGCCAATTCTGAACCCACCTGGCCAAACTTCCTGGATCCCATGCCTTCTGACTTTCTGAATAAGCCTACCATGTGGAACCTTGTCAAACGCCTTACTAAAATCCATGTAGATCACATCCACTGCACTACCCTCATCTTTATGCCTGGCCACCTCCTCAAAGAACTGTATCAGGCTTGTTAGACATGATCTGCCCCTTACGAAGCCATGCTGACTGTCCCTGATTAGACCATTAAATTGTGAATAATAGTAAAGGGTACGATGGATTAAATAGTGCTGGACTCATTCACTGCCCAAATAGCTTGCTAGACTGCAGTTAGTGTTTCTGGATGGGAGGAGGGCTGACCCTGGGAGCTGTTCAGGAAGGTGTGAGGCAGACTCTCACCACGAGTCGGCTTCAGGCAGCTCTTCCTCAGGACATCCTGAGAGCCTTCAGAGACAATTCAAACTCTACTTTCTAGTTATCGAAGATATATTTAAAATTTTCAAAGTTAAATATCTGAATAAAATAAAAATCAATTGAAAAAGATAAGTTAATTAAATCCTTTTTGAAATATTCACAAATGACTAAGAATGAGGGCATTTAAGCACACTATATTTTTCACAGGGTTGATGATTCTATTTAAGTAATTGGGGCTGTTGTTATTCTACCATTTCAGTTTGATGTGAAGTTGAATACTTCTGTAGTGCATTTGTATTCTTTCCTCGGTGCTTTGCTTCTCTGCTGCTGGGTTCAATGGTGAGAGAAGCGGTGGAGCCAGAGGACTGATGCTCCAGCATGAGTTGGAATTTTCCCTTTGGCTGAGGGGCATGTGATGTCCAAATCAAATCACTAACAGCCCCATAGTACAGTTTCTCCCCCTCAGTCAGCTCCAATTAGCCAAGTAACCTTTGCACACTTCCAACAGAGAGCCACATGTAAGCGTGCATGTATTCTGGGGTAGGCTTTCGAAGTACAGAAAGAATGAGGATGATATGATCAAATTACCTCAATTAGCCTTAATCTTCTCCCTGTATCTCACTGGAAACATTTATCCTCACCGGGTCAGTGAGGTGCCTGATTTTGCAATCATCTGGGAAAATGCATTTGCAACCAACAGCTGAAAAAGATTACAATGCAGTATCTGACTTTATCCTACTTCAAACAGAGCATCAAAACACATTACTCTCTGTAGGTTTCAACAACCATCATTTCAGAATATTCAATGACAGATGAATTAAAAACAAATCACCTTTTGCTTAAAGTTATAATATAGATAAACACAATGCATTAAGAATTTAAGAAGTTCTCTTGACACAAAGACCATATTTACAGTTTAGTCTGTAAGATATGAAAGTTCACATCAGTCCATTTGTTTCAAGTCTATCATCTGCAAGAGTCATGTTAATGGGGAGAGTGAAATTTAAATCAGTAAAACATTTCCTTTTCTCATCTGTCTATTAGACATTTATAGTTTATTTTAAATTGAGGAATCCATCAGTTTACAATATTTTTTGAAATGGATTATAATGCATCCTTTATCTACATTAGCAGGGCTCACTGTGTTGTTGATGTCTATTTCAAAGATTATCAGCAGCTAAATGTAGCACTTTAATATTTCTGATTTTTTTTGGTTCATTTAGATTAAGATCTTAAATCTTAAAATGACTGATTGCTGGGAAATCTCACTCAGGTGGATAATATAACTAGTTTAGATTCGCCTGTCATTGGCACTCTATTTAAAGTGCTGTCAATTAGTACCATTTTAATGTTATGAGATGAGTAAATAAGTGATAGATTTAGTCAGCCTGAGGTATGATGCATTAAATTTGACTTGTTCTCGGATTTATCTACAAACATGAATACGACAGACACCAAGGTTGTGATTTTTAATATGTGCAAATTTCTGATTTCATAAATATTTTCCAAAAAAAATAAACTTGTTATGAAGCTATGAGTAATGGTTCACAACTGTGCCCATCACACATTGGCTAGCCAGCAAGTAGCATATTTGATTTGCAAAGTATCCATCACATTTGCAAACATTAGTTTAACTTGCTTTTTTATATTCATCAGTATTTCTCAACTGAAATGATAGGGACATTATCATCAAAAGTGGGCGACATTAATCTTGAATAACAATTGACTAAAGAAAGAAAATCCCAATTACAGTTATGAAGAGTAATTGACATTGAACTATCACACACAAAATGCTGGAGCAACTTAACAGGTCAGGCAGCATCTATGGAAGGGAATAAATAGTTAACATTTCAGGCTAAGACCCTTCATCAGGACAGGAAAATTAGGAGGCAGAAGACAGAATAAGAAGGGGTAGAGGAGAGGGGAAGGAGTACAAGCTGGCACGTGAAGGTGAGACCAGGTGAGGGGGGTGGTGGATAGGTCAGGGAGAGGGAGGGGAAGAAGTAAGAAACTGGGAGGGGAAAGGTGAAGATATTGAACTAATTATGGTATATGTAGCTTATGTAACATTCGTTCTTAATGTTTAAAGAATATTAGTGTTTGATAAAGATAAGATGTTCTGCAGATGCTGGATATCCAAAGCAACATAAGATGCTGGAGGAACTCAGGCACCCTCCATGGAGAGGAATAATCTGTCAACATTTTGGGCTGATACACCTGCTGGCCATTTGAAAAAGTCCTTTAGTGGTTGGGGCAGAATATTAATACCTTAAGTGTATCTCATCTTACAAGGGGTGGAGCTGTACTGGAAAGTTTGCGAAAAGGGGTATGCATGTGCAGAGAAGATCAGAAAAATGGATGTTCTCTTATTTCGATAATAATCCAGAGAAAAGCAGAATTTTTCTAGCAAGACTTGTAATGATGTGTAGGTGTTGCAAGGACGTGGCTGGGGACGAACCCAAGTGCAGGACACAGATGCTGAGGCAGAGTCGTTAGGCGCAGTACCTCCACGAACGGGGAGCCGATATCCAGGAGACGATGCGAAGCTTAGAACTAACACTTCTCAGGAATAGGAAACAAGGTTTACTCTCACAAAAGTCGACCAACGAACTGGCGGCTTCTTGCTGTGGTCACAGGTTTCTTATCCTGCCGTTTGATGGGAAGCAGGTGCGTGTTGTCAGTGATACCTGGGAATGATTGGAATCTAAATGAGGTGATCGAGGCCCAAATCTTGAGGCAAATGGCAAGGTGGGGGATTGCCAGACAGGACCATAACAGTACCCCCCCCCGCCCCAATGAGAGCCTCCAGGCGATCCTCCCGGCCTGTCCGGATGGTCTCGATGAAAATCCTGGATGAGGGAAGGGTCTAGGATGAAGGAGCGGAGGACCCAGTAACGCTCTTCTGGACCGTACCCTTCCCAGTCCACCAGATATTGGAGACCCCTGCTCCGACGGCGCACATCTAGTAGTCGTCGGACGGTGTATGCTGGATGATTGTCGATGATACGGGCAGGTGGGGGAGTCTCGGCAGGGGGACACAGCGGGCTGATGGAGATTGGCTTTAACACATGAAAAGTTGGGTGGATGCACATGGATCTTGGCACCTTTAGGCGGACCGCTTTGGGAGTGATAATCCTGTCAACCTTGAATGGTCCCAGGAAGCGAGGGGCGAGTTTCCTATGTTCGTTTTTAAGCGGGATGTACTTGGAGGCCAGCCACACCATCTGCCCAGGTTGGTACTCCGGCGCCGGGATGCGGTGTCGGTCGGCTGTCTTCTTATTTCGATTTGTTGATTTGAGTAGGGCCGTGCGCATCTCCTCCCAAATCTTAAGGCACCGATTAATATGGTCCTGAACCGACGGTACTGCAATCTCTTCTTCTTGCGCGGGAAACAGCGGGGGTTGGTACCCAAGGGAGCACTCGAACGGAGACCTCCCAATGGCAGAGCTCACCAGAGAGTTGTGGGTGTACTCACCCCACGGGAGGTGGTCGCTCCAGGTCGATGTGTTGTTTGCCGTTACGCAACGAAGCGTCGCCTCCAGGTCTTGGTTTGCCCGTTCCGTCTGCCCGTTCGTCTGGGGGTGGAAGCCGGATGACGGACTGACCGATACGCCCAAGGCTTGGCAGAAGGCCCTCCATACTTGCGAGACAAACTGGGGACCCCGATCGGAGACGATGTCCGCGGGGATTCCGTGGAGGCGGAAGACGTGGCGGACGAGAAGATCTGCGGTTTGCTGAGAGAAAGGAGGTTTAGGGAGGGCCACAAAGTGCACCGCCTTAGAGAATCGGTCTACCACGGTGAGGACTGTGGTGTTTCCGCGGGAAGGGGGTAGACCGGTGACCAAGTCTCAGGCGATGTGTGACCAGGGGCGACCAGGGACAGGTAGAGAACGAAGTAGCCCCGCAGGTGGTCGATGAGAGACATTTCCCCGGGCATAGATGGAACAAGCTGAGACATAAGAACGGGTGTCCCCCTCCATGGACGGCCACCAAAAGTGCTTCCTCAGGAGAGCCAGGGTCCGATCACTCCCGGGGTGGCAGGCGAACCGGGATGTGTGCCCCCATTGGAGAACCTGGGACCTGACGGAGGCGGGCACGTACAGGCGATCGCCGGGTCCATTGCCTGGGTCGGGGTCGTCCCGCTGGGCTTCCTTTACTTTAGCCTCGATCTCCCAAGTGAGGGTGGCAACCACGCAGGAAGGTGGGAGGATAGTCCCGGGACTGGAGGTGTCATCCTTGGAGTCATGCTGGCGGGACAGCGCGTCCGGCTTCCCATTCTTAGATCCTGGACGGTACGTGAGGGTAAACCTGAACCGGCCAAAGAATAATGCCCGACGGTCCTGGCGAGAATTCAGGCGTTTGGCGGTCTGGATATATTCAAGGTTCTTATGGTCTGTCCAGACGATAAACGGGTGTTCCGCTCCCTCCAACCAGTTTCTCCATTCTTCCAAAGCCAGTTTGATCGCCAGTAGCTCCCGGTTCCCCACGTCGTAATTTCGTTTAGCGGGAGACAGTCGGCGAGAGAAGAAAGCACAGGGATGTATTTTCTGATCCGGGCCCGAACGTTAGGACAGTACCGCTCCCACCCCGGAGTCGGAGGCGTCAACATCCACAATGAATTGACAGGAGGGGTCCGGTTGAATCAGAACGGGAGCAGACGTGAAGCGCCTCTTTAGTTCCGCGAATGCCGAGTCCGCCTCGGAGTTCCACAGGAAAGGTGCGGCAGCTGAGGTAAGTCGGGTCAGAGGAGCCGCCACCTGACTGTAGTTTCTGATGAACCGGCGATAGAAGTTCGCAAACCCCAGGAACCGTTGGAGTTTCTTGCGGTCCGTGGGTTTGGGCCACTCCGTCACAGCCCGGATCTTCTCAGGATCAGCTCTCACCTGTCCGCTCTCGATGATAACCTAGGAAGCTGACCGAGGGGACGTGGAATTCGCACTTCTCCACCTTTACGAATGATTTATTCTCCCCTAGTCTCTGCAGGGCTTGATGGATATGAAGAACGTGTTGCTGGGGACTGCTGGAAAAGATTAGGATGTCATCCAGATAGACAAACACAAAGCGGTTAATAAAGTTTCTTAGTACATCGTTAATCAAGGCTTGAAAAACTGCGGGGGCATTGGTGAGGCCAAAAGGCATGACCAAGTACTCGATGTGGCCTAAAGGGGGTATTGAATGCCGTCTTCCACTCGTCCCCCTCCCTTATTCGGACCAGACGGTAGGCGCTTCGTAGGTCCAGCTTCGAGAAGATGGTGGCTCCGTGAAGAGGTTCAAACGCAGAACTTATCAGAGGCAGTGGGTACTTGTTCTTTATGGTTATATGATTTAGGCCTCAGTAGTCGATGCAGGGACGGAGAGAACCATCCTTTTCCCCCACGAAGAACCCTGCACCCACCGGGGAGGATGAGGGTCGGATGATGCCCGCCGCGAGAGATTCACTGATGTAACCCTCCATTGCTTCCCTCTCTGGCCGGGACAAGTTATACAGCCGACTGGTGGGCAGAGGAGCTCCGGGGAGAAGGTCGATAGCACAATCGTATGGTCGGTGTGGAGGCAGTGAAAGGGCGCGTTGTTTACTAAACACGTGTCCCAGGTACTCCGCTGGAACCCTGGACAAGTCAGGGGGTTCAACTGCAGGTGAGGTCGAGGTGGTTTTCACAGGGGAAAGGGCCGACTGCAGACAGGTGGCGTTACAAAACGGACTCCAGCTGGCGATCCGCCCGGTGGACCAATCAATGCAAGGGTTGTGGCGGCTTAACCATGGGTACCCAAGAACTATCGGGGCTTGAGGGGAGGAGATCAAGTTAAATTGTACCTGTTCCCGATGTTTCCCTGAGGGAATCAAAGAGAGTGGTGGGGTACGGTGAGTGATTCGGGCCAGAAGTCTTCCGTCCAGTGCCTGGGCTTCCAGAGGGGTAGTCAACAGCTCTCGAGGAATTCCGGCCTGGGTTGCTATATCTTCATCCAACAGTTTCCCCTCAGCACCGGAGTCTATCAAGGCAGTCACGGACTGGGACAGTTGGTCGTAACTTACAGTGGCTTGGACTTGCATCTGGGATTGGGGGAGAGAAGGGAATGTGGTCTGACTCACCAGAGTCTCCCTTTCTACTGGGGAGCCCTCCCCTTTTGGCCGAAGGGAACAGGTGTCACGAAAATGGCCAGACTGACCGCAATAGAAACAATCCCCTGCTCTTAATCTTCGGAGCCGCTTGGAGGGAGAAGGACGGCTCCGTCCCAGCTGCACTGGTTCCTCTCCCGGGGTGGGGGAAACGGCCGGGCCGGATGCTATTCTAGGAGTGGGAGGAGGAGAGAGGTTAGGGCTGGGAGTAGATGTTAAAGCATGCCGTGGGGTGGCCAAAGGACGACCGGTTCTCTCCCTCTGTCGTTCTCGGAGTCGGTTGTCCAGTCTCGCGGTTAGGGAGATCACTGAATCCAGGCTGTTAGTGTCGTCCCTAGCCGCCAACTCGTCCCTTACCTTGTCACAGAGGCCTTGCCGGAATACCTCCTGGAGTGCCTCATCATTCCAGCCCGAGTCGGCCGCTAGCGTCCGGAACTCCACGGAGTATTCGGCAACACTACGTGGGCCTTGATGGAGGGTGAGTAGCCGCTTAGCGCATCTTTACCGCAGACGGGATGGTCAAAAATCTTCCTTATTTCTGAGATGAAGATGGGGAAGGAAGTGCAGGTCTCTGGCTGATTGTCCCAAATCGCGGTGGCCACGCTAAGGCATTTCCTCGCAACAACCCCACAATGTAAGCTATTTTAGATCTGTCTGTGGCGTACGTGGATGGCTGCTGCTCGAACACCAGGGAGCATTGTAGCAGAAAAGCCCGGCACTTCCCCAGATCTCCGGCGTAGGATTCTGGTTCAGGGACGCGCGGCTCCCTTAGCGGACGTGTTGTTGACGCCTCGGGCGTCGCCACCACAGACTGTCCGGGCTGGTCAGACGGAGTTCCCGGAGTCGACGGGGTGAGATGGGTGGATACTCGGTCGACCTGTTCACTGACCTTTCTTACGTCTACTGACAGGCAACGGAGGTTTTCCATGACTTCCCGGAGCAGCTGATCGTGCAAGCCTAATAGGGAGCCCTGGCTGGCGAGGGCTTGTTGCAGAGGATTCGTGTCCGCTGGGTTCATGCTGGCCAGTTCGTTCTGTTGCAAGGACGTGGCTGGGGACGAACCCAAGTGCAGGGCACAGATGCTGAGGCAGAGTCGTTAGACGTAGCACCTCCGCGAACGGGGAGCCGATATCCAGGAGACGATGCGAAGCTTAGATTTAACAGCCCTCAGGAATAGGAAACAAGGTTTACTCTCACAAGAGTCTACCAACAAACTGGCGTCTCCTTACTGTGGTCCCAGGTTTGTTATCCGGCCGTTTGATGGAAAGCATGGGAAGTTAGTGATACCTGGAAATGATTGGAATCTAAATGAGGTGATGGAGGCCCAAATCTTGAGGCAAATGGCAAGGTGGGGGATTGCCAGACAGAACCATGACAGTAGGAACTGATGGATCATCTGAAAATGTTGCTACATTCAAAGCCAACTCCAGTTGGTTTTAACAATTCGAGGAATACACGAAACAGCATAATATTCAACTTCTGAGAAAGGAGGCAAGTGAAGATATTGTGGCAGCAGAAGCATTTGCAAAGGAGTCAAAATCCAACACCAAGGAGGATAGCTAATCTCCTAAACAAATGTTTACTATGGAAAAGAATGCCATCATTAATTTGCACTTGGAAGGAAATGTGGACCAAGTTTAAGGTATCCAAAGACCAACTTACTCTTCTCTTTGGAAGCATGTTAATGTTGCCTGAAAACTTAAACCTCCTGTAATCCACCACTGAGAAAACAAAATCTATATGAAATTGAGGCTGAATTTCCTGAAGTGCAATGTTCTTACAAAAAAAAACTTCAACGTCTTTGTTACTTTCAGATCACATTACTTCAAGGTATTCTTGGCCAGTCTCTTTCATTCTGCTCTTAAAGCCAGAAGTTATCTAATGTATCCTAGCCACCACAAAGTCGTGTTAACCCATTATCCCCATGTTTGCTGATTTACAGTTAACTAATGCCTCAAATTAAAAAATATAGATATATTTCAAGTGTCATCTGAAGTCTTATCTCTCCATATTACTGTATTTTGCCCACACCTAAAACCACCCTCAGTATTGTTGCAACTTTAATTCCATTTTCATGAGCAGCTCTAAATTTAAACACTCCATTACTGTCTTCAACTACTAACGTCCCAAGCTCTGGAATTTCCTCCCTAAATTCCTCTTAACACCTTTGAGACTTTTCCTAAGTGCTATTTTATTTGACCTAATATATACCTACCAGGCTGGTGTCCAATGTGGTATGCTAAGCATGCATGAATAGCATTACGAGATGTTTTGTTTCATTAGAAGTGTATATACATAAATGATAAATATTTTTATGCAACTCTGGTGCTTCTCGCAGGTACCAGAAATAATGGCTTCAGTCTTTCAAGTGCTTACCATGAGTAACTTGGAACAATTCCAAACCAGAATATCAGTTAGGCTGTCTGTCAGTGCAGAGATGGGGAAGGTGCTCTGGCTGTCTTCTTAAATGTATTGTTTGTTGTAGGTGTAGAAGAATGAGTATTTACAAGCTTTAGAATTGAGGATAAATTAATCCATTAATAAAAGGTTGATGAATCTACCTTCTTAACCTTGTCTTGATATCAATACCAAGCAGGTTTAACAATCATATGCAATAATCCTCACATTACAATTCTGTTATGAAATAGTTTTTCTTTCATGGGATACAAATAGTACGAACCACTTCAGAAATAATAGCAAAATCATTTAAATTTTAACATTATCAGGAAAAAAAGCAAAAAAAAAGTCATATTCAAATTTTTGACTGATTTTGACTTACACACTTGAAGAGGCAACCTATTAGCATATTCTTGCTGAGAGAAATTGATATTGTGCTGCTGTGAGGCTGATAGGTAGCTTTCTGCTGCTTTTTCATCAAAGCATCCAATTTGTACCTAAACCTGGGGGCCATAGTGTTTTGTGGTGATATTATGTGGAGCAGACATATCCAGCTACCAGAAAGGCAAGAGGCACAATCAAATCACAGACTGATCCTAAACACTCAAATATTTAGCGGCTCACGTGTAGTTTTCGGACAGAAGAACAGATATACCTAGCAGAGGACAAACTTGCATTATTTAAGTAAGGTGATCTCTGTTTCTTTTTAAGATGGTGTGTGCTGTGGAAATGACACCAAACTGGCTGAACTTTGTTATCTCTTTTATTTATAAAAACACTCTTTTGAAATCTCCTTCCTCTGGGTTTCTGAGACTCAGGTCACACACCACAAATTTTTCATCTGAATACTATCTTCCAACAATTTAACATGCATTTTGAAAGTTGCTTGAGTTATTTCAGCAACTCATAATATAAATACATCCATTACATTTTGTTCAGCAAACATTTCCTTTTTTTCCAATCCATTTATCAAGTTTTGAGTTGTGAAAATAAAAATATTCATTCTTCTATTGCAAATTTTTAGCCTGAACTGCTTGAAGAAATAGATTCTGCAGATGCTGGAAACCCAGAGCAACAGACACAAAATGCTGGAGGAACTCAGCAGGTCAGGCAGTATCCACAGAAATGAATGAACAATCGATGCTTCAGGCCAGAACCCTTCCTCAGGACCTACCCCTGAATAAAATTCTCACCATTTTGATGCTTTTTGTCTGTTTTCTTTAAAATGAACTGGCTTCTTTCTGCGAGTGATGAGCGTCACTCACTAAGGTTAGGTGGCAGGATTACATTGCAAGTGTTTTGCTGCTAGTTGTAGTTTAAGACAACTACTTTATATGTTGTGAAGAATATCCCATTATGGGTATAATAAAAAGCAATATAATATTTCTACACTGGGTTATTAAAAGATTTTGAACATAACATTTTTGTCATTTCATTAATTTCGTTTTCATCCTACACTTGAGCTCATAAATTAGTTGCCTGGTTTAAAGAAGTAGAAATGGTTACAGTGCTATTTTTAGACACTGAGATCATGCTTTTAAATGAAATTCCAATGTTTCCTGTTTTCCTACTGCATGGTTCAATGAACGCAATAATTGTGAAAAGAAACTTTCCAATGATTGCCTCCTTATTTTAGTCTTTTAGTTTGCTTACTCGAACAGAGCATGGTTGGACATTAGTGGCATATCCAACATCTGAAAGAGTAGTTTAAATACTTCAAACTCTACTTGAAATTGGAAGCAAATTGTAGAGGGAGTTAAGCAAAGATTTGTTACTACTTGTGCTCTAAGTATACATATTTATAGCCACAAACCAC
Organism: Mobula hypostoma; assembly: GCF_963921235.1. Lineage (NCBI taxonomy): Eukaryota > Metazoa > Chordata > Chondrichthyes > Myliobatiformes > Myliobatidae > Mobula > Mobula hypostoma. Next base: position 73,873,138 of record NC_086105.1, read on the forward strand.
ATTGAACTTGTATTGAAATTTGATGTGAATGTCAGTTAATTTACACTAAGCATGGACTTACCATTGTTAACCTGGAAATCGTTCTTCCTGCCAAATCCTCACCTCATAATTTAATTCATTCCTCATACTATCCAACTGTCACAATGGGGGGGGGGGCACTGGGAGCAAGGGTGGACCCAAATGCAAGACACATCTTGTGAGGTTACTTAGATTTAGTTTATTGTTCGATACCAGGAGAGCAAGGCAGGAGCAGGAGTAACGAACTGGACAAGGACTCAGGACTACGACTAGGCTGGGACCAAGGGTCTGGGCTTGGACTCGGAATCGGATCCCAAAACTAGAAGAGACATGAAGAGGCTATGGTATGGACTCCGAGCCCGAGACTGGGCAAGGACCCAGTACCCGCGTCTTGCCTCGGGCTTGGACCCCAGAACCAGGCATGGACATGACATGGGCTAGGGAGAGGAGGAACATGGGAACACAGAGCCTCGGTCTCGGGAGAGCAGGTACATGGAACCATGGACATATACACAGAACACAGAATCAGGACCCCTCCTTGGGTACAGGACATAGGGCCGGGACTCATGACCCTTCGCGGGGCAATGGCAAGACAGCCTGACTTATCCCACGGAGACGAGGACAAGACATGACAAGACATGACCCCCCACAGGGCAACGGCAGGACGGCCTGACTTACTCCACGGTGGTGAGGAAAAGACAAGACAAGACATGACTCCTCGTGGGGCAACAGCAAGATGGCCTGGCTTACCCCATAGAGGCGAGGACAGGATGAGACAAGACACGACTTCCAGCGGGGCAACGGCAAGACGGCCTGACTTACCCCACGGAGGCGAGGACAGGATGAGACATGACTCCCCACGGGGCAATGGCAAGACAGCCAGACTTACCCCATGGGTCGAGGACAAGACAAGACATGACTCCCCATGGGGCAACGACATACGGCCTGACTTACCCCACAGAGGCGAGGAAAAGACACGACAAGACATGACTCCCCGTGGGGCAATGGCAAGACGGCCTGACTTGCCCCACGGAGGCGAGGACAGGATGAGACAAGACACGACTCCCAGCGGGGCAATGGCAAGACGGCCTGACTTACCCCACGGAGGCGAGGACAGGATGAGACATGACTCCCCACGGGGCAATGGCAAGACAGCCAGACTTACCCCATGGGGGCAAGGACAAGACAAGACATGACTCCCCATGGGGCAACGACATACGGCCTGACTTACCCCACAGAGGCGAGGAAAAGACACGACAAGACATGACTCCCCGTGGGGCAATGGCAAGACGGCCTGACTTGCCCCATGGAGGCGAGGACAGGATGAGACAAGACACGACTCCCAGCGGGGCAATGGCAAGACGGCCTGACTTACCCCACGGAGGCGAGGACAGGATGAGACATGACTCCCCACGGGGCAATGGCAAGACAGCCAGACTTACCCCATGGGGGTGATGACAAGACAAGACTAGACCAACACAAATGAACACCAGACAGTACCTATCTAGTCTGATGATGGAACTCAACCGAAGTGCAGGCGGGGGCTGCAGACGAGGGCTAGAAGCGAGAGGGACAGAGAAGGGATTCAGACAGGGGGTAGGACAGGAATCACAGACCGCCAGGGCCAGGACTAGACTCAGAACTGGGAAGCCGCCAGGACCAGGACTTGATAATGTACTTGAACGCCGCCGGAGCCAGGACATGGACGTGGTACTTGGTTGCCGCCGGAGCCAGGACGTGGACATGGTACTTGGATGCCGCTGGAGCCAGGATGTGGTGCTTGGAACCTTGGCGAGGTAATTGGACAGGGTTGCTCCGGTGAGGAGAGGAGAATTACCGACACTTGCTTCGGGCGGAGACTAGGCTTGCTCCGGCCAGATGACATTGGCACGCCATGACTTTGCAGACGCTCCTGCACTGAACGGCTGAAAGCCAGAGACTATAAACTACTGTTTCAGCCGAGTGTTAATTGCCTTTAATCACCAAAGTCGAGGGACATGGGAAAACAGGGAATCAACGGTCGAGATCGTAACATAAACAAGCTAAATTTAAAGAGACCCCAATCCGGACCATGACAACGATTCCCATTCTTTAAAACCTACCTCATTCATCACTCATGATGCCATCATTCCTAGTACATGCACAACACCCTATAATATCTGCCTTAGCATGAAATGTTTAATGATGCTTCTGTGAAGTTCTCAGGAATTCATTTTACAATAATATGAATCTTGCAACCTCTTGGTAAGGTGATACCAACAGTACTTCCCAGCTGAGTAATGTTGACCACCAAGATGGACAAGAGCATCAGGCATTGGTACTAACACCTCCTCCAAGTCTGGGAAATATATCACCATTCCTTTCCTACCACTGGGTCTCCTTGCCACCACCCCTTCAAGGACTGTATGGGAGTAGCTGACAGGCCAGGTTTGAACCCGGGTTGTTGTGGTGAATGTCCGTATCTTTAACCCATGGACTACCAGGAGAGACTTAGATCCTGTATACCCAAGTGTAAAGGAGACTAAAGATGTGGATGGAGTTGAACAAAGACTTGTGGATTGGTTAGCAGAGAATGCAGGTTAGTACTCAAGAATCACTACGTGCCAGATAGGTAAACTCAAGACTGGGCAAAGGTGGAACTCAAATAGAGACACAAATCAAGCCCTTGGTGCACTGACAACTAAAACAAAACGCAGATGTAAGTTGTCAACTAATAATCGGGGAGGAGGAGCATCAGAGCCTGGTGGACTCTGGTGCTCCTGGTGGTCAAACTGATGCATCACAGGGATGCAATAAATAGTGGCTTTGTTGGTGACCGCCACATCTTGTACATTAATGTTAAAAAATAGAAGTTTCATAGTTTTTTTCTTGGATTATATGCAGTGAGTGCTGGTACATGTGATACCATACCTTTTAACTCTTGCCAGTTTATTTTTCTTGTTTATGTAGCCATGGTCACAGGTTGTTTTATACCAGCACCAGTCTTTAGAGTGGCTAATCTGGTGAGGGGATCTAGAACACAACTCTCTTGGCAAGAAATTGTTTTAGTTCTTTTTCTTCAGTGGGTCTGCCGGTGTTAATTACAGCCAAAAAATGTTTGATGTTATTTCATGCCCTGATTTGTGACCCTCATCTCCTATGAATGGGAGTTAATTTGTACTAAGCATGGATTTATCATTTCTTGATCTGGAAATTGTTCTTCCTGCCAGATCCTCACTCTGGCTCCACTCTGTTATTAGCTTATTTCTAAGTAGTTCACTGAACAATTCAGCGTTAATCCCACACTAAAACATTTACATATGATTCACTCTCAAATATGGGACAACACAATCAAAATTCTATGGGATTATTTGCCAATTACAAGTCCATCACAGAAGTGTCATAAGTCTCTCTAGACTTGCTGGGCCATTGTTATTAACTCTATAATACCAAACCTATGTTCAAGTCAGGAAACCTTGTGAAGGGGAAGATGCAGGTTTATTGCCTGCCTGTGGGATGGGGAATCAGCCTAAATTTGTGGTGGTCCTGTATTAGTACTGAATTCGAAATTCCACAATGAGGATGCTACAATGCCCTGGAAACTAAATTAGAAATTTAATAGACAAGGTCATTGACTCCATCCTAAAAGGTCACAAAAATTCAGCTGCTTTGTTGGCACGTTGGCTGTCATGTAGGTGAGGATATTTGTGCTCACTGGATTTGAGCCTATCAGATTTAAGCAGAGTAATCAAATTGCAAAATTAATGAAAAGACAATATTGATAGGGCACCAATATTGTTATTTTGGAGCTTAGTTCTCAGGCTAATATTGCTTTCGAACCTCAGATGAACACATGATCAGCAACAAAAGACTGTGACCCTTTAGTATGACAATCCATGGATGCCAAGTGACTTCATTTGATTGTACCCTTGTATGTTGAAGTTGCAAGATGGCTGCATGCATGGTCATAGAGATCACCCCTGTTCCAATCAAGGGTAAAATTTCTTGTCCTCTTCATCTTTTTCATCACTGCAAAACATCCTGATGAGCATAAAAAAAAACAGTAAAATCTGCAAGTCGACCTCACTACTGAGTGGAATAATGAAGGTGCTACACATTTGTGGAGATCAGCAGCTGGGAACGGATCGTATAAAATCCCACCTTCCAGCTCTGCTTTCCAGTTCACCTACTGCTCAAACTAGTCCACTGATGATACATAGCTTCAGCTCTCCACTCCATCCTGTGACCCTTAAAAATGATTCCTCATACGCCAGGATGCTGATAACTGACTTAAACTCAGCATTCAAAAACAATCATGCCTCAGATTCTGGTGGGTAAGCTGTTTTCATTGGGGTGCAACACTCCACTCTGTAACTGAATCTTCTTGACAGAAAGACCCCAGTTAGACTGAGTTGACAGCAACATCTCAATCTCCATCTGTGACAAAATTTGCTCCCTTTTCCCATTTGTGAGCCTGCTTTCTAAACAGCAGCTGCCGTTTGAAAGGTCACAAGCAGTTGTAAGTGAACTATCAACTATACTGTTTTGTTTAACTAAATGAAAGTCAGGCTTCAGTTCTCAACATATAAATGGAAAGCAGCTTGAAGTTAAAAAACACTCTTCATACTGTAGATCAGTTTTGCAAATAGGTTCTATATCTTAAAGATGCTCTGTCTGTAAGCAGTCACCGCGCCTCCTTTACTATTGCTCAAGAGTAGAGCATAAGACAATGGATTGTTTAATTTCTGTTGTTTCAAACAGAAAAGCTGACTCTTAAGTTGCTTAGTTCAAGAAAGTTTGCAGAACAGATGGATAATATTATTGAGCATATCAATAACTAATGTGGTCATAGTTGGAAGAGTATTGTATACTCAGAAATTAGCTTTGCATCAGTCTTCACTATGGAAGACACTAGCAGTGTACTAGATGTTGAGGGATATGAAGGAAGAGAAGTGAGTCCAGTGACTATTACAATGGAGAAGGTGCTCAAAAATCTGAAAGATCTAAAGGCACATATAGGCATCCGTTAGTCTCGTGAGACTATGGATTTGTGCCTTGGAAGGTTTCCAGAGCACAGGCCTGGCCAAGGTTGTATGGAAGACCAGCAGTTGCCCATGCAGCAAGTTTCCCCTCTCCTCGCCACCGATGTTGTCCAAGGGAAGGGCACTAGAGCCAATACAGCTTGGCACCGGTGTCGTCGCAGAGCAATGTGTGGTTAAGTGCCTTGCCCAAGGACACAACATGCTGCCTAAGCTGAGGCTCGAACTAGCGACCTTCAGATCACTAGACCGACGCCTTAACCACTTGGCCACATGTCACCCAGATCAGATGAACTGTGCTCTAGGGTTTTGAAAGAGGTAGTGGTAGAGATTGTGATCTTTCAAAAACCATTGGACTCTGGTATGGTGCCAGAGGACTAGAAAATTGCAGATGTCACTCCACACTTTAAGAAAGGAAGAAGGCAGCAGAAAGGAAGTTATGGACCAGTTAGCCTGACCGCAGTGGCTGGAAAGATGTTGGAATCAATTGTTAAGGATGAAGTTATGGAAAGGATGGTAGGGTACAGGAACTGTGGTGTATGAAGGCTGTTGTAAATCTAGTCAAGAAGAAAAGAGCTTATGAAAGGTTTAAAAAAAAACTAAGTAGTGATAGAGATCTAGAGGATTATAAGGCTAGCAGGAAGGAGCTCAAGAAAGAAATTAGGAGAGCCAGAAGGGGCCATGAGAAGGCCTTGGCGGACAGGATTAAGGTAAACCCCAAGGCACTCTACAAGTATGTGAAAAGCAAGAGGTTAATATGTGAGAGAATAGGACCAAACAAGTGTGATAGTGGAAAAGTGTGTAAGGAACCAGAGGAGATAGCAGGGGTACTTAATGAGTACTTTGTTTCAGTATTCACTATGGAAAAGGATCTTGGTGATTGTGGGGATGACTTGCAATGGACTGAAAAGCTTGAGCATGTAGATATTAAGGAAGAGCTTCTGGAAAGCATCAAGTTGGATAAGTCACTGGGACTGGACGAGATGTACCCCAGGCTACTGTGGGAGGCAAGGGAGGAGATTGCTGAGCCTCTGGCGATGATCTTTGCATCATCAATAGGGAGGGGAGAGGTTCCGGAGGATTGGAGGATTGCGGATGTTCTTCCATTATTTAAGAAAGGGAGTAGAGATAGCCCAGGAAAGTATAGACCAGTGTGTCTTACTTCAGTGATTGATAAGTTGATGGAGAAGATCCTGAGAGGCAGGATTTATGAACATTTGGAGAGGCATAATATGATTAGGAATAGTCAGCATGGCTCTGTCAAAGGCAGGTTGTGCCTTACGAGCCTGATTGATTTTTTTGTGGGTGTGACTAAACACATTGATGCAAGTAGAGCAGTAGATGTAGTGTATATGGATTTCAGCAAGGCATTTGATAAGGTACCCCATGCAAGGCTTATTGAGAAATTAAGGAGGCATGAGATCCAAGGGGACGTTGCTTTGTGGATCCAGAATGGGCTTGCCCACAAAACCCAAAGAGTGGTTGTAGATGGGTCATATTCTGCATGGAGGTCAGTCGCCAGTGTTGTGCATCAGGGATCTGTTCTGGAACCCCCTGCTCTTCGTCATTTTTATAAATGACCTGGAAGAAGAAGAGGAGCGATGGGTTAGTAAATTTGCTGATGCCACAAAGGTTGGAGGTGCTGTGGATAGTGTGGATGGCTGTCAGAGGTTACAACGGGACATTGATAGGATGGAAAACGGTGCTGAGAAATGGCAGAAGGAGTTCAACCCAGATAAGTGTGAGGTGGTTCATGATGGCAGAATACACTGTTAATGGTAAGACTCTAGACAATGTGGAGGATCAGAGGGATCTTGGGGTCCAAGTCCATAGGACACTCAAAGCTGCTGTGCAGGTTGACTCTGTGGTTAAGAAAGCACATGGTGCATTGGCCTTCATCAATTGTGGGATTGAGTTTAGGAGATGAGAGATAATGTTGCAGCTATATTGACCCTGGACGGACCTTGGTTAGACCCCACTTGGAATACTTCGCTCAGTTCTGGTCGTCTCACTATAGGAAGGATGTGGAAAACTATAGAAAGGGTGCACAGGAGATTTACAAGGATGTTGCCTGCATTGGGGAGCATGCCTTATGAGAATAGATTGAGTGAACTCGGCCTTTTTTCCCTGGGGCGATGGAGGATGAGAGTTGACCTGATAGAGGTGTATAAGATGATGAGAGCCACTGAATGTGTGGATAGTCAGAGGCTTTTTCCCAGGGCTGAAATGGCTAGCATGAGAGGGTACAGTTTTAAGGTGCTTGGAAGTAGGTACAGAGGAGATGTCAGGGAGTGGTGAGTCTGGCTCTTTACACAGAGAGTGGTGAATGCGTGGAATGAGCTGCTGGTGATGGTGGTGGAGGCAGATATGATAGGGTCTTTTAAGAGACTCCCGGACAGGTACATGGAGTGCAGAAAAATAGAAGGCTATGGGTAACCCTAGGTAATTTCTAAGGTAAGGACATGTTCGGCACAGCTTTGTGGGTTGAAGGGCCTGTATTGTGTTGTAGGTTTCTGATGTTTCTATGTTTCTAATTAGAATCCATTTCTCCAGCTTCAGTTTCTGTGACAGACAACTTGCTTTTCTGCATCTTTGGTATGTCCTTTTAGTTTATAAGAACTGTACCTGTGTTTTGGAAATCACTTATCCTTCATGTTTGAGAAATGCTTTGTGCTTTGTGCTTTAGGAAACACTTTTTTTTCAGAATGGTTTGTGATTTGGAAATGTTTAATGTGGAAATCCTCTGTGAGTTTTAAATGTGATTATAAGAGGCTTGTATAGATTTAGATGTGTATTTTAAACAACTTTGTTAGCTGGAAGTATTTGTCCTTGGTAGGGAAAGGGGATCAGGCACCCAAATAATGGACATTGGGAACTAAACTCACTGTGGAGAATAAACAGGGAATTGAACTAGTCTTTGAAGGTTAGGTAGTTCCTGTATAATCTCTCAATAGTGAAAGTACTCATGGTTATTTATATCTGATAGGGGTTAAGGTCTTCATTTGAATGTAGAACATCTTGGTCAGCAAACCCAACACCATCACAGATCACTAGTGGCAGCCCCCCTCCCCAGGCTCTATGCTCAGCCCGCTGCTGTTCACACTGCCCACTCCCGACTGCACCGCATCATCAAGTTCAAACTTTAAGTTCCTCTATGCTATCATTTCAGAGGACTTGTCCTGCACCCAGTAAGTATGTGTACGAAAAAAGCATGGCAGCACCTCTATGTTCTTTGAAGTTTGCGAAGATTCGGCATGACATCGAAAACTTTGACAAATTTGTGTCAAAGCTGTGTGGTGCAGAGTATATTGACGGGTTGCATCATGGCCTGGTATGGAAACACCAATGCCCTTGAATGGAAAAGCCTACAAAAAGGTAGTGAGAACTGCCCAGTTCAACACGGGCAAAGCCCTCCCCACCATTGAGCACATCTACACTGAGTGTCATTGTGGGAAAGTATCATCCATCATCAGGGACCCTCAGAACCTGTTACATGCTTCCTTCTCACTGCTGCTGTCAGAAAGGAGGTACAGGATCCTCAGGACTCACACCACAAGGTTCAGGAACAGTTATTATCTTTCAACCATTGGGCTCTTAAGCCAGAGTGTTTATTTATTATTATTATTATTATTGTTTTTCTTGGCTCAGGCTGGTAAAACCTGAGACAGGGGCATAGCCAAGCACAAACAAAGTACGGGGGCATCAGGATTAGGACTGCAAAACTCGCAACACGCTGGAGGAACTCAGCAGGTCGGGCAGCATCCGTGGAAAAAGATCAGTCGACGTTTCCCCTGACGAAGGGTTCCAGCCCGAAACGTCGACCGATCTTTTTCCACGGATGCTGCCCGACCTGCTGAGTCCTTCCAGTGTGTTGTGAGTGTTGATTTGACCCCTGCAGCTGCGGATTATTTTGTGTTTAGGATTAGGACTGATAGTGTAACAGCTTCTTCCCCTAGGCTGTGAGACTAATGAATACCCTGCCACCACCAATGTCTCGTCACTAGGACAGTGAGCTGTTTCTCTTTGCTCTTTACCTGTGCAATGCACTACTTGCATTCTAAATTATACTTTATTAACTTATTTGTGGTAATATTTTGGTTTAGGTGCTGTGTGTGATATAATTTATGTTGGTCCACCGTGGTCCGGAGGAACATTGTTTTGTTTGGTTGGATATATGTACAGTCAGATGACAATACGCTTGAAGAATTAGCTGCCTACTCGAACTCTGCAGATTGATAAGAATTTTTATCTGACTTTAAGAAAGATTGGAACCAGTTTGAGAACGGATATTGGAGCAGTGGTGTGATCATTGGCATCCTGGATGAGATAGGTTGCTAGTGCTGTTCTGTGGAACATTGTGGGCATGTTATGTTGACACCAGAATGTGTGGCAACCCTTGTGTACTGCCCCCAGCCCAGCCTCGGGTGCACTGGTTGTTAACGCAAACAAGGCCTCTCACTGTATATTTCAATGTATCAATCTGAAACTGAATCTGAAAGATGTATGAGCAATGAATGAGTTGCAGACAGAAGTGTCCACGATTGTGAAACATTGAATCTGCACCCAGCAGGGATTTGGAAAACTTCCTGCTTCTTTTCTTCTTTTGTCCTTTCAGTTAGGAGATTTTTTGAAACACAAAACTCTCTGCTGATTCATATTTATTTAGACTGACAGCAAAATATGAGATGTGCAGCCTCATTGTAACTTTTAGATTGGTAAACTGCCCCCTGGGAATTCAACTCTGTAGCAAGTCTGTTAAAGTCAGTAGTGGCTGCATGGGAAACATCTTGTGGTCAGGATTGGGTTTTAATTGCCTTGATGTCTAACCAACTCAAAGCATCAACTTATCATTGTTGATCTCGAAATTGTTCTTCTGACCACATCCTAACTGCTTCGTGAGCCTGATTTTAGGTTCATTGGGATCAGACCACCAGATGGTGCCAAGAACAAATCAACAGTTATCCCACACTAGAGGGAGAGAGAGAGACAGAGACAGAGAGAAAGAGAGAGAGTGAGGGGGGAGCAAGAGAAAGAGTCAAAGAGACAGAGAGAGAAATGTAGAAGTGGGGCTGCTGGGTCGAGGTAAAGCAGATTGGTGGGATTGGTGGGGAGACTCATGCAGACCAACAGCACCAGCCAATGGTGCAGAATGACCAGTTTCTGTCATCCTAAGAAATAACATCTGTGGCTGCATAAATCAAGTCGATTGGATTACCTTTACATGTATTGAGCGTGGAATGGATCTTGTTTTTTTTTTGTTTTAAAAAAATTAAGGAAGCATGCGGACATAACTCTAAATTTAAATACACATTTTCTGTTATTTTGTTTTGGTTCCATTACAGATTTTTATGTCCTCACTCTTAATGGGAATCCCATGTATAATTAATAGAATTTTCCCATAACTTCCTCAGCAAGCCATGGGTGTGACTGCAGTGAAGTTTGGTGTATTACAAGATGATAAGTGTGCACAGAGAATTCAGGCTGGGAGTGTGAAAACACAAACTCATTTTGGAAAAAGATTACTGAGAAAGCTTGTGGAAGTAGGATTTAATGAGCAAGCACTTCACACAGAAGTATCTTTCGAGATGTGTTAGTAACCACTTGCTTTGAAAAGCCATTCCGGCCTAAAATGGTGGCCCATTACACTGCATGGACGCAAAGAATGTAATGTTGTTACATGGGAGGGTGAGAAGAAGTCTTTGATAGTTTGGCAATATCCCTGTCACTCCGGAAAAAGGTAAAGGAAATTAACAAAGTGCAAAATTATTAAAAAAAAACAAAAGTAACAAAATAATTATAAACACAAGAGATTCTGCAGATGCAGGGAATCTTCTGCAACACACACAAAATGCCAGAGGAAAACAGCTGGTCAGGCAGCATCTATGGAGGGGAAGAAACATCAATGTTTTGGGGCAAAACTCTTCATCAGAACTGGAAAAGAAGGGGACAGAATGCAGAGTAAGAAGGAGGTGGAATAGTGGAGTACAAGCTGGCAGGTGATAGGTGAGACCTGACGAGGGGAAGGGTGAGTAGGTGTAGGAGGGTGTTGAAATAAGAAGCAGGGAGGTGATAGGTGTGAAGAGGTGAAGATAGTGGAATCTAATAGGAGAAATCAGTGGACCTAGGAAGAAGGGAAAAGAGGAAGGGAACCAGGGGAGGTAATGGGCAGGTGAGAAGAGAAGAATAAGGAGGGTAAACAGAATGAGGAATGGAAATAAGAGAAATGGAGGGAGGAGGTGGGGAAGGGGTAGGAGATTCCTGGAAGCTGGAGAAATCAATGTTCATGCTATCAAGGAGACAAAGCAGCCTGCAACTGCAAGCAAATCCATCCTGCTGGTCTCCCAAATGTTCAGTCATATGTATGGGTTGTACTAGAGTCAAGTGTTTGTAAGCTGGGGAAGAACTGCTGTCACCCAAGGTCAATTGCCGCATCTATAGCTCAACTTATCCTGTTAAATGATATCTGTAACATCTGTATAAAGACACCCAAATACACTATTTTCCATTCTGCTGCCTAACTAGCTGAGTTCTACAGCATTTTGTGTATGTTATAAAACAATGAAGTATTTTAAGTAATTAAAAAACCATTTAAGCAAATCAATTTGTATTGTTTTAATTACTTTAATTGGAGTTGTGTGGGAATTGTGAAAAGTGTGGAAGATTATTGCAAGTTACAAAAGGGCATTGACAGGATGCAGAGCTGGGCTAAAAGGTAGCAGATGGACTTTAACCCAGAAAAGTGATTCACTTTGGAAGGTCAGATATGAAGACAGAATACAAGGTAATGGCAGGACTTTTAATATTGTGGAGGAACAGAGGGATTTTGGGGTTCATATCCATAGATCACTCAAAGTTACAGCGCAGGTTGATAGGGTTGTTAAGAAAGTGTATGGTGTATTAGCCTTCATTAGTCGGGGGGATTGAGATAAATGAAGTAATGTTGCAACTCTATAAAACTCTGGTTAGACCACTCTTGTAATATTGTGCTAAGTTCCAGTTGCCTCATTATAGGAAGGATGTAGAAGCTTTAGAGAGGGTGCAGAGGAGATTTGCCAGGATGCTGCCTGGATTAGAGAACATGTCTTGTGAGGAGAGGTTGAACAACTTAGGGGGTTTCTCTTTGGAGAGAAAGTGGATGAGAGGTGACTTGATAGAGATGTGCATAATGCTAAGAGGCATAGATAGAGTGGACAGCCAGAGACTTTTTCCTTGAGATGGAAATGGCTAATATGAGGGGGCATAATTTTCAGGTAACGAAAAAAAGTAAGGAGCAACAGGTCAATGGCAGATGCCATCTCTCTGGCCCTATATTCCTCCTTAGAACATCTGGAGAATAATGACGCATACGTAAGGCTCCTTTTCATTGACAACAGCTCTGCCTTTAATACTATCATGCCAAATAAACTGATTACTTAGCTCCTAAACCTGGGCCTTAGCACTCAGATCTGCAGCTGGATCTTCAACTTCCTCACAGACAGGACCCAGGCTGTAAAAATAAGGGACAAGCTCTCCTCTACAATCACTCTGAGCATCGGTGCCCCACAAGACTGTGTACTCAGCCCCCTGCTGTACTCACTGTACACCCATGATTGTGTAGCCAAGTTTCCATCAAACTCAATATATAAGTTTGCTGATGACACAATTGTAGGCAGTATCTTGGGTAATGATGAGTTTGAGTACAGAGAGAAAATTAAGAACCTGGTGTCATGGTGCGAAGACAATAACCTATCCGTCAACGTCAGCAAGATGAAGGAATTGGTTGTCGACTTCAGAAGGAGTAGTGGACCGCACGACCCAATTTACATCGGTGGTGAGCAAGTGGAACGGGTCAAAAGCTTTAAGTTCTTCGGGGTAAATATAACAAATGACCTGACTTGGACAACCAAGCAGAGTCCACTGCCAAGAAGGCCCACCAGCGCCTTTACTTCCTGAGAAAACGAAAGAAATTTGGCCTGTCCCCTAAAACTCCTACTAATTTTTATAGATGCACTGTAGAAAGCATTCTTCTAGGGTGCATCACAACCTGGTACAGAAGTTGTCCTGTCCAAGACCTGAAGAAGCTGCAGAAGATCGTGAACAGAGTGCAGCACATCACACAAACCAATCTTCCGTCCTTGGACTCACTTTACACCGCGCGCTGTCGGAGCAGTGCTGCCAGGATAATCAAGGACACGGCCCACCCAGCCAACACACTTTTCGTCCCTCTTCCCTCAAGGAGAAGGCTCAGGAGCTTGAAGACTCGTATGGCCAGATTTGGGAACAGCTTCTTTCCAACTGTGATAAGACTGCTGAACGGATCCTGACCCAGATCTGGGCCATACTCTCCAAATATCCGCACCTGTCTCTCGGTTTTTTCGCACTACCTTACTTTCCATTTTCTATTTTGTATTTATGATTTATAATTTAAATTTTTAATATTTACTATCGACTTGTACTCCAAGGAGCGGGGAGCGCAGAATCAAATATCGCTGTGATGATTGTACATTCTAGTATCAATTGTTTGGCGACAATAAAGTATAAAGTAAAGTAAAAGTATAGTGGAGATGTCAGAGTAAGTTTTTACACAGAGAGTGGTGGGTGTGTGGAACACCCTGTCAGAGTGGTAGGAGAGGCCTGTATTGTGCTATATTTTATATCCTATGTTACATTTGTAGAGGGACCACACAGCTATTCCCCTCCATTGATTAACTGGAATTGCAGGTTGATTCAGTGGGCGGATTCCCCAGTGTTACTGCTGAGAAAATGCAGCAAGATTGTGTGCAGGCACATTTGAAAAACCAAGACCAAAAAGTGGCCAACAGATTTGGACTTTCTACATATCTCGGTGACCCCTGAACTTGATACCATTTGAGCCACGAAATTTGATCATTTGCCATACAATCTCAGCAAGTCCTTGGCCAACATGATGATGAAGATGTAACGGAGAAAAGAAATCTAATTTTTGGATAAGCCATTGAGATCATTTGGAGAAATACTAATGGGCTCACATGGAAGTAATTTAGATGGTTTTACCTTAAAGGATTTCCTTTTACACAGTTGTTTCCGTTATGTGAACCAAAGATAGGCCTGAGTTAACAGCTGCATCAATCAAATGAGCAGGCAAGCACTGACCCTTCCATACAATTACCTTAGTAGAGAAGTTGCTCACAATTTCTCTTGTTAACTCATTCATTTGATTTAAGTGTCACTGGTGGAGCCCACACTTAATGCCTAACTTTGATTGTCCTTGAACATATGGCAGTGAGCCACCTTGTTGAACCTTTGTAACTTGTGCTGTTAGAAGAGATTGCAAAATTCTAGAAATAAATTTTCAGGCTGAGCCGATGCATGACTTAGAGAGGAACTTGGATGTAGTAATATTCCCATCCACCTACTGTCCATGCCTTTGAATACATAAGGCATTTAGGAATGAAAATCACAGAGACATGGTCACCTGGGCAGCAGTTAGCGTAACATTGTAAAGATAGATAGATGAATAGATACTTTATTGATCCCAAAGGAAATTACAATGTCACAGTAGCATTATAAGTGCACAGATATGCAAATATTAGAGGAGAAGTAGAAACAACATTTGAGTATTGTGCGCAGTTTTGGGCCCCTTAAAATTGTGCACTAGCATTGGAGAGGAACCAGAGAAGATTCACAAGAATGATCCCAGGAATGAAAGGGTTAATGTATGAGGAGTGTTTTTTTGGCTCTGGGCCGGTACTTGCTGGAGTTTAGAAGAAAGAGTGATGATTTCATTCAAACCTATCGAATATTGAAAGGCTTAGATAATGTGGATATGGAGAGAATGTTTCCAAAAGTGGGGGAGTCTAGGACCAGAGGGCATAGCTTCAGAATAGAGAGCTGTGTTGTGTGTTCAATATTTCAGTAATATTGGAGTAATATTGTAAATATATTGTTTGGTCATGCATTCTTGTTTGATTAAATAAATAAATTACGGGTTACATGTAAAAGTAAGTAATAGTCATCATATCACCACGTCAAATGTGTGCACCTCACTTGAAGTAAGACCTGTTCTCCTGGTTCCCATCTTTTTCTTGCAATTAGTTTTGTCTTTTGAAATTACAAAACTTAACAGTGAGAAAAAGTAAGTTTTAAAACAAACCCGAGATGACTATTTACCTGTTGAAGCAGGAAGCTCGAGAAAAATAAAGTGCGGCTAGAAATGGTTGAGTAAACAAAACACAGCACAGCATGCACTTCTTTGGAAAGGGACAGAAATGGTTGAGTTAAAAATGCAGAAAGGGGACAAATTCATAGGTTCGTAAACAATAGTTACAGGAAGATAATGATCACAAATTTTTAAAAAAGCGGAAATAGCTGGCTACATTGGAAAGATAGACGAGTTTGATCGCTCAATGGACAGCTGGTTCACGTATACTCTGCAAATGGAGCAGAATCTTGAAGCAAATAAAAAGTGCCAGTTTTGCTGAGTGCAGTGGGTTTAAAGGCGTACGATTTGCTTAAACATTTGACTGATCCAACCGAATTGGCAGAAATGAGCTTTGCTGCTATTGTCAAAGTAACGCAGGAACATCTAGAACCAAAACCATTGTTGATTCCAAAACATTTTCATTTTCATATGTGGAATCAAAAAGAAGGGGAGTCCATTTCAGCATAGATAGCTGAATTAAATAAATTTTCTAAGTATTTTCAGTTCAGGGATTGGCTTAATGATGCACTGGGGGATCATTTAGTCTGTGGACTCTTACAAGCAAGCATTCAATAATGGCCCCAAATTGAAACACAATTTACATTTAAAGGAGCATTTGAAACAGCAGCATCAATGGAAGCAGCAGACAGAGATGCAATTGGGTTGCAGTCAAGAATGAAAGTCTACATGAACAAAATTGAAGCACCTACATGGAGGAATGCTGGCCAAACAAATTGTGTTACTGTTGTGTCAGGGGCTCATATACACCAGACCAATGCAGGTTTAAAGGTGAAACTTGCAGAAAATGCAACAAAGTAGGACAATATAAAGAACATTCCAGGCACTCAAAAATAAATGGACTGCACAGGGAAGAGAAAAAATAAAAAGTCAAGATGCAGTTTCAAAAAGAGCAGTAATCTATGAGCTGTTGATGAAAAATTTGACAATAAGAGTGACACAGGACTGAGTCACCTTGAGATTTACAATATGTAAGCTAACAGGAGACAAGCAATATGGCTTACACCAGAAGTGAATAGTAAATTAATTAAAATGGAATTGTATACCGGCTTGGCCACGAAATGAGATTGAAAAACATTTCAAAGATACTGAGCTGAAAACTGGAGATATCCAACTAAGAACTTATAAGACCATAAGGCCATAAGATATAGGAGTAGAATTAGGCCATTTTGCCCATCATGTCTGCTCCATCATTTCATCATGGCTGATCCATTTTACTTCTCAGTCCCAAACTCCTGCCTCCCCCCATGTCCTCACCAGTCAAGAATCTATCAATATCTGCCTTAAATATATTTACAGACTTGGCCTCCACAGCTGCCTGAAGCAGTGAATTGAACAGATTCTGTCATGGCCCAGTCCATGAAGTCCGCATTCCAGTTCACGGTCCAGTCCATGGACTTCGGACTCCGGGTCTTCTGGCTGTCCGTTGTTTCAGTTGGGCTTAATCATAGGCACCTGATGCTCGTCTTGAGGCTGGGAATATAAGTGGCCCTGGGGTCGAATGTGCTTGCTGGTTTGTCTTGTCAGTATCCCGTCCTTGCCTCTGTGGGGTAAGTCAGGCTGTCTTTGCCATTACCCGGCAACCTTGTCAAGTTCAACCACTGGAGCAAGACCGAAGCCTTGCTGTGTCAAGATAAGGAACTGTCTATCGTTAAGTTGGAAATATCTCTGTGCCCATGCCTTGGCTAGGTAAGTCTGGCTGTTTGCCGCTACCTAGTGTTGGGAAACATCTTGTCATGTTCAGCATTCTGTGTAAGAGTCCCGGCCCTATGTCCTGTTCCCAAGGAGTGGTCCTGGCTCTGTGTTCCATGTCCCTGTCTTTGAAGTCCAAGGCTCAGTGTTCCTGTGCTCTAGACCAAGGGTCTGTGTTCCTGTCCTCCCAAGACCAAGTCAAGGCTTCCGGCTTTGTGTTCCAAGGTTCCTGTCTCCCAAGACCATGTCATATCTTTGCCCAGTTCCGGAGTCCGAACCCGAGTCAAGTCCCAGGTTCTGGGTCCCTGTCCAGTCTCTGGCTTGGAGTCCGAACCCAAGCCGCGTCACGTCCTCGCCTCGAGGAACCCAAGCCGCGTCACGTCCTCGCCTCGAGGAACCCAAGCCGCGTCACGTCCTCGCCTCGAGGAACCCAAGCCGCGTCACGTCCTCGCCTCGAGGAACCCAAGCCGCGTCACGTCCTCGCCTCGAGGAACCCAAGCCGCGACACGTCCTCGCCTCGAGGAACCCAAGCCGCGACACGTCCTCGCCTCGAGGAACCCAAGCTACGTCACGTCCTCGCCTCGAGGAACCCAAGCCGCGTTACGTCCTCGCCTAGTTCCGGGTTCCGAGCCCCAGTCAAGACCCAGGTTCTGGGCCCTTGTCCAGTCTCTGGCTCGGAGTCCAAGCCCAGGCTCCTAGTTCCCAGTTCCTTGTCCTGGTCCCACTTGCCTAGCCAATGTCCTAGCCCAAGTCTGTGTTCTTGTCCCAGCTCCTAGTCTGCATCCAGTCATGTCCTTACTCTAGTCTCTAGTCCTGTCCTGTTCCTAGTTCTTTAGTGTCTGTATCTTGCATTTGGGTCTGCCATCAGCGCCAACACCACCCCCCCACCCCCCAGTATGACGATATGACAGATTCACCACTTTCTGGCTAAAGAAATTCTTTTTCATCTCCATTCTAAATGAATGCCCCTCTATTCTGATGCTATGTCCTTTAGTCTTAGCCTGTTCCAGAATAGGAAACATCCTGTCCACATCCACTCGACCTTTCAGCATGCAATAGGCTTCAATGAGATCACCCTCATTCTTCTGAATTCTCGTGAATACAGGACCAGAACCATCAAACTCTCTTCATATGACAAGTCTGGAATCATTTTCGAAAATTTCCATTGAATCCTCTCCAGTTTCAGCACATCCTTTCTGAGGTAAGAGGTCCAAAACTGCTCATAACACTCCAAGTGAGGCCTCACCCGTGCTTTATAAAGTCTGAACATTACATCCTTGCTTTTATATTCTAGTCCTCTTGAAATGAATACTAACACTATATTTGCCTTCCTCACCACAGAGTCAATCTCCAACTTAATCTCTGGGGAAACCTGCACAAGGACTCCCAAGTCCCCTTGCACCACTTTTTTAAGTATTTTCTCTGTATTTAGAAAATAGTCAACCCTTTCATTTCTTCCACCAAAGTTCAAGACCAGATAATTCCTGATACTGTATTCCATCTGCCATTTCTTTGCTCATTGTCGCGATCTGTCCAAAACTTTCTGTAGCCTCTCTACTTCCTCAAAACTATCTGCCTGTCTTCCTATCTTTGTATTGTCTGCAAATGCAAACTGCAACAAAGCCATCAAGTCCATCATCCAAATCATTGACATATAGCATAAAAGGAATTGGTCCTGATACAGACCCCTGTCACCAGCAGCCAACCAGAAAAGGCTCCCTTATTCCCACTCTTTGTTTTCTGCAAATCAACCACTGCTTTCTCCATGCTAGAATCTTTCCTGTTGTACGGGGTTTCTTCTTTGTATGCTAAATTAAAAATGGCTTCTTTGTTATGTTAATCTTTTAAATTGCTGCGTATGTGGGTTAAAATGGCTTCTATGTTATGTTAAATGCTGAGTAAGTCTCTAGCTAGAAATTGGCTTGCGTTAATACAGACAGCCGGGTGCTATTAGCCGATGGGTGTTCATGTTATCATTTCTTGGGGTGATAATGCTGTCTCATATGACTGGGAACGGGGTTTTTGACGGAGAGTCAGAGGAGAGACGGGGAGGACGGCGGACGTGTGAAAAGGCTCCGATCGATCACTCCGGGCGGTCCCGAGCCGCGAGTCGACGGGGTCCGGGCCGTCCCGAGCTGCGAGTCGACAGGGTCCAGGCGGTCCTGCAGAACTTCCTGAGCTCCAATTTGTGCACGAAGAACTTGAACTTCGATAAGTCTGGCACCTTTTTTCCATTCCTTCTTTTTCTGTATCGAACTTATATTAATTTCATAGACATAGTAATATCTATAAAGTGTACTTGGTAAAACGTACTGTGTGTGCTGGTTGATGATTGATGTTTGGGATTGATTTGGGTGGCAGTGGTACAGCAAACCACCCAGCTGGAGGCGTCCAGGCAGGCGCCGGGCGGGATTTCCCCTAGATATATACGAGCCAATATAGCTGAGCTTTACACCGTAATACCATGGGCTTGTAACTTGTTAAGCTGCTTCATGTATGGCACCTTGTCAAAGGCCTTCTGAAAATCCAAGTACACAAAATCAACTGATTCTCCTTTGTCTATCCTGCTTGTTATTTCTTCAAAGAATTCCAATAGATTTATCAGGCAAGATTTTCCCATGAGGAAACCATGCTGACTACAGCCTATTTTATCATGTGCCTCCAAGTATCTTGACACATCATCCTTAACAATCGACTCCAGCATCTTCCCAAACACTGAGGTCAGACTTATTGGCCTATAGTTTCCTTCCTTAGCCTTACTCCATTCTGAAGAGTGGAGTAACATTTGCAATTTTCCAGTCTTCCGGAACCATTCTAGAAACTAGTGATTCTTGAAAGATCTTTACTAATGACTCCACAATCTCTTCAGCCACCACTTTCAGAACCCTAGGGTGTACACCATCTGGTCCAGGTAACTTTTCTGCCTTCAGACCCAAGTTTCCCCAAGAACTTTCTCCCTAGTCATGATAACTTCACACACTTCATGACCCCTGACACCTGGAACTCCCATCATATTGTTTGTGACTTCCACAGTGAAGACTACTGCAAAATTCTTGTTTAGTAGTCCCCCATTACTAACTCTCCAACATCATTTACCAGTGGTCCAATATCCACTCTCACTTCTCTTTTACACCTTCTGTATCTGAAGAAACTTTTGGTATCCTCTTTAATATTATTGGCTAGCTTTCTTTCATATTTCATCTTTACCTTCTTAATGATTTTTTAGTTTCCTTCTGGTATTTAAAAGCTTTCCAATCCTCTAACTTCCCACTAATTTTTGCTCTATTATATGCCCTCTCTTTGGCATTGACTTCTCTTGTTAGCCACATTTGTGTCATCTTGCCTTTAGAATACCTCTTCCTCTTGGGGATGTCTATATTCTGTGCCTTCTGATTTGCTTCCAGAAATTCCAGACATTACTGCTCTACTGTCATCTCTTACAGTGTCCTTTCCGATCAACTCTGGCCAACTCTTCTCTCATGCCTCTGTAGTTCCCCTTACTCCACTGTAATACTGATACATCTGCCTTTAGCTTCTCCTTCTCAAATTTCAGGATGAATTCTAACATATTATGATCACTTTCCCCGAAGGGTTCTTTTACCTTAAGCTCTCGAATCATTTAGGGTTCATTCCACAACACCCAGTTCAGAACAACTGATCCCCTTGCAGGCTCGACCACGAGCTGCTCTATAAAGCTATCTTGTAGGCATTCTAGAAAATCCCCCTCTTCAAATCAAGTACCGAGCTATTTTCCCAATCTACCTGCATATTGAAAGTCTCCATGTCTATTGTAAGATTACACTTTTGACATGCATTTTCTCCTGCTGTAACTTGTAGACCACATCGTTACTACTGTTTGGGGGTCTGTATATAATTCCCAACAGGGTCTTTTTCCCCTTGCAGTTCCTTAGCTCTATCTACAATGATTCAACACCTTCTGACCATATGTCACTTCTTTATGATGATTTGATTTCATTTTTTACCAACAAACCAATGCCGCCCCCTCTGCCTCCCTGCCTGTCCTTTTGATACAGTGTGTATCCTTGGACATCAATTCCCAGATAATCTTCTTTCAGCCATGATTCAGTGATGACTGCAACATCATACTTGCCAATCTGCAGCTGTGCTGCAAGTTCGTCGACCTTATTCCATACACAGAGGCCATTCAAATATAACACCGAAGGAAAGATAACTCCTGTGGCGATGACACTTGTAACAGTGAAATACAATAACCAACAAGTCAATTGAGCTTTTATGTGGTAAAAACAGGATAGCCAGCATTGCGGCGTTGTGTGTGGCTTAAACTACTACAACTTGATTGGGGATCCAACCACTATTTGCATGCCACATCCTCTGTGACAGAGTTAACTGAAAGTGAATTAAGAACGGTACTAGATGATACCACAGCAGTGTTCAAGGATGCCACTGGGAAGCTCAAACATATGAAGGGTTTGTTGTTGTTTCATACAGCATTCACACTTCTAATTGAAGTGTGGCCTGGGAAGGGCAGATGCAAGTCTGCCCTTTTGGGAGCCTGTGTTAGGTCAATCTTCGTCTGACATCTTGTCTACAGCTATTCCAACATGTGTGGCCTTGCGTTGGCATCACCTGATAGAGTCCTTGAAGCATGTAACCCTCCACATGACGTCAATGTGTTGATCCAGTTTATGGATGATATCAAGGGTGAATTAGTGTTAAATGAAAACAGCACAACTGAGATTTACAAAGCTGCTCTGGTTCTGTATACCATCCATGATAAGGTAGTCAGGGAGCCGGTTCAAATAGAGGCTGAAGGAATTCTTTCCAAGGATGAAGAAAAAAAAAATTCAAAAAGAAAAAAAAGGCTTAAGAAAGGTTCAAAAAACTAGGTAATGATGGCCATCTAGAAGATTATAAGGCCAGCAGGAAGGAGCTTAAGAATGAAATTAGGAGATTCAGAAGGGGCCATGAGAAGGCCTTGGTGGGTAAGATTAAGGAAAACCCCAAGGCATTCTACAAGTACATGAAGAGCAAGAAGACAAGACCTGAGAGAATAGCACCAATCAAATGTGACAGTGGAAAAGTGTATGGAACCAGAGCAGATAGCAGAGGTACTTAATGAATGCTTTGCTTCAGTATTCAGTACAGAAAAGGATCCTGGCAATTGTAGGGATGACTTGCAGTGGATTGAAAAGCTTGAGCATATAGACATTAAGAAAAGAGATCTGTTGCAGCTTTTGGAAAGCATAAAGTTGGATAAGTCACTGGGACCAGACGAGATGTACCCCAGGCTAATATGGGAGGCAAGGGAGGAGACTGCTGAGACTCTGGCAATGATCTTTGCATCATTAATAGGTACGGGAGAGGTTCCAGAGGATTGGAGGGTTGCAGATGTTGTTCCCCTATTTCAGAAAGGGAGTACAGATAGCCAGGAAGTTATAGGCCAAAGAGTCTTACTTCAGTGGTTGGTAAGTTGATGGAAAAGATCCTGAGAGGCAGTATTTATGACATTTGGAGAGGCATAGTATGATTAGGAATAGTCAGCATGGCTTTGTCAAAGGCAGGTTGTGCCTTATAACCCTGAATGAATTTTTTGAGGATGTGACTAAACACGGTGATGAAGATAGAGTAGTAGATGTAGTGTATATGGATTTCTGCAAGGCATTAGTTAAGGTATCCAATGCAATGCTTATTGAGAAGGTAAGGAGGCATGGGATCCAAGGGGACCTTGCTTTATGGATCCAAAACTGACTTGCCCACGGAAGGCAAAGAGTGGTTGCAGACTGGTCATATTCTGCATGGAGGTCGGTCACCAGTGGTGTGCCTCAGGGAACTGTTCTGGGACCCTTCTCTTCATGATTTTTATTAATGACCTGGATGAGGAAGTGGAGGAATGGGTAAGTATATTTGCTGATGCCACAAAGGTTGGAGGTGTTGTGGATAGTGTGGAGGGCTTTCAGAGGTTACAACGGGACTTCGATAGGATGCAAAAGTGGGCTGAGAAGTGGCAGATGGAGTTCAACCCAGATAGGTGTGAGGTGGTTCATTTTGGTAGGCCAAATATGATGACAGAATATAGTATTAATGGTAAGACTCTTGGCAGTGTGGTAAGACTCTTGGCAGTGTGGAAGATCAGAGGGATCTTGGGGTCTGAGTCCAAAGCTGCTGTGCACGTTGACTCTGTGGTTAAGAAGGCATACAGTGCATTGGCTTTCATCAATCATGGGATTGAGTTTAGGAGCCGAGGGGTAATGTTGCTGTTATATAGGACCCTGGTCAGACCACACTTGGAGTACTGTGCTCAGTTCTGGTCACCTCACTACAGGAAAGATTTGGAAACCATAGAAAGGGTGCAGAGGAGATTTACAAGGATATTGCCTGGATTGGGGAGCATGCCTAATGAGAATAGGTTGAATGAACTCGACCTTTTTTCACTGGAGCGACAGAGGTTGAGAGGTGACCTCACAGAGGTGTATAAGATGATGAGAGGCATTGATCGTGTGGCTAGTCAGAGGCTTTTTCCTAGGGCTGAAATAGTTAGCACCAGGAGGCACAGTTTTAAGGTGCTTGGAAGAAGGTACAGAGAAACACTCACAACGTGCTGGAGGAACTCAGCAGGTCGGGCAGCATCCCTGGAAATGATCAATCAACATTTCGGGCCGGAACCCTTCATTTACGCGGAGAGTAGTGAGTGTGTGGAATGGGCTGCCAACGACGGTTGTGGTGGCGGATATGATAGGGTCTTTTTCCCAATTTCCCCTGGGATTAATAAAGTATGACTATGACTATGACTTTTAAGAGATTCCTGGATAACTACATAGAGCTTACAAAAATGAGGGCTAACCCTCGGTAATTTCTAAAGGAAGTACATAGAAACATAGAAAATAGATGCAGGAGTAGGCCATTCGGCCCTTTGAGCCTGCACCGCCATTCGGTATGATCATTGCTGATCATCCAACTCAGAACCCTGCACCAGCCTTCCCTCCATACCCCCTGATCCCTTTAGCCACAAGGGCCATATCTAACTCCCTCTTAAATATAGCCAATGAACTGGCCTCAACTGTTTCCTGTGGCAGAGAATTCCACAGATTCACCACTCTCTGTGTGAAGAAGTTTTTCCTAATCTCGGTCCTAAAAGGCTTCCCCTTTATCCTCAGACTGTGACCCCTTGTTCTGGACTTCCCCAACATCAGGAACAATCTTCCTGCATCTGTCTGTCCAATCCCTTTAGGATTTTATACGTTTCAATCAGATCTCCCCTCAATCTTCTAAATTCCAACGAGTATAAGCCTAGTTGATCCAGTCTTTCATCATATGAAAGTTAGGCCATCCCAGGAATCAATCTGGTGAACCTTCTTTGTACTCCCTCTATGGCAAGGATGTCTTTCCTCAGATTAGGGGACAAAAACTGCACACAATACTCCAGGTGTGGTCTCACCAAGGCCTTGTACAACTGCAGTAGTACCTTCCTGCTCCTGTACTCGAATCCTCTCGCTATAAATGCCAGCATACCATTCGCCTTTTTCACCGCCTGCTGTACCTGCATGCCCACTTTCAATGACTGGTGTATAATGACACCCAGGTCTTGTTGCACCTCCCCTTTTCCTAATCGGCCACCATTCAGATAATAATCTGTTTTCCTGTTTTTGCCACCAAAGTGGATAACTTCACATTTATCCACATTAAATTGCATCTGCCATGAATTTGCCCACTCACCTAACCTATCCAAGTCACCCTGCATACTCTTTAACATCCTCCTCACAGCTAACACTGCTGCCCAGCTTCGTGTCATCCGCAAACTTGGAGATGCTGCATTTAATTCCCTCATCCAAGTCATTAATATATATTGTAAACAACTGGGGTCCCAGCACTGAGCCTTGCGGTACCCCACTAGTCAACGCCTGCCATTCTGAAAAGGTCCCGTTTATTCCCACTCTTTGCTTCCTGTCTGCCAACCAACTCTCTATCCACATCAATACTTTACCCCCAATACCGTGAGCTTTAAGTTTGCACACTAATCTCCTGTGTGGGACGTTGTCAAAAGCCTTTTGAAAATCCAAATATACCACATCCACTGGTTCTCCCCTATCCACTCTACCAGTTACATCCTCAAAAAATTCTATGAGATTCGTCAGACATGATTTTCCATTCACAAATCCATGCTGACTTTGTCCGATGATATCACCGCTTTCCAAATGTGCTGTTATCACATCTTTGATAACTGACTCTAGCAGTTTCCCCACCACCGACGTTAGGCTAACCGGTCTATAATTCCCTGGTTTCTCTCTCCCTCCTTTTTTAAAAAGTGGGGTTACATTAGCCACCCTCCAATCCTCAGGAACTAGTCCAGAATCTAAAGAGTTTTGAAAAATTATCACTAATGCATCCACTATTTCTTGGGCTACTTCCTTAAGCACTCTGGGATGCAGACCATCTGGCCCTGGGGATTTATCTGCCTTTAATCCCTTCAATTTACTTAACACCACTTCCCTACTAACATGTATTTCGCTCAGTTCCTCCATCTCACTAGACCCCCGGTCCCCTTCTATTTCCGGAAGATTATTTATGTCCTCCTTAGTGAAGACAGAACCAAAGTAATTATTCAATTGGTCTGCCATGTCCTTGCTCCCCATAATCAATTCACCTGTTTCTGTCTGTAAGGGACCTACATTTGTCTTAACCAATCTTTTTCTTTTCACATATCTATAAAAGCTTTTACAGTCAGTTTTTATGTGCCCTGCCAGTATTCTCTCATAATCTTTTTTCCCCTTCCTAAATAAGCCCTTTGTCCTCCTCTGCTGAACTCTGAATTTCTCCCAGTCCTCAGGTGAGCCACTTTTTCTGGCTAATTTGTATGCTTCTTCTTTGGAATTGATACTATCCCTAATTTCCCTTGTCAGCCACGGGTGTACTACCTTTCTTGATTTATTCTTTTGCCAAACTGGGATGAACAATTGTTGTAGTTCATCCATGCAACCTTTAAATGCTTGCCATTGCATCTGCACCGTCAACCCTTTAAGTGTCATTTGCCAATCTATCTTAGCTAATTCACGTCTCATACCTTCAAAATTACCCCTCTTTAAGTTCAGAACCTTTGTTTCTGAATTAACTATGTCACTCTCCATCTTAATGAAAAATTCCACCATATTATGGTCATTCTTACCCAAGGGGCCTCTCATGACAAGATTGCTAATTAACCCTTCCTCATTGCTCAATACCCAGTCCAGAATAGCCTGCTCTCTAGTTGGTTCCTCGACATGTTGGTTCAAAAAACCATCTCGCATACATTCCAAGAAATCCTCTTCCTCAGCATCCTTACCAATTTGTTTCACCCAGTCTACAAGTAGATTGAAGTCACCCATTATAACTGCTGTTCCTTTATTGCACACATTTCTAATTTCCTGTTTAATACCATCCCCAACCTCACTACTACTGTTAGGTGGCCTGTACACAACTCCCACCAGCGTTTTCTGCCCCTTAGTGTTATACAGCTCTACTGATATCGATTCCACATCTTCCCGGCTTATGTCCTTCCTTTCTATTGTGTTAATCTCCTCTCTAACCAGCAACACCACCCCACCTCCTTTTCTTTCATGTCTATCCCTCCTGAATATTGAATATCCCTGAATGTTGAGCTCCCATCCTTGGTCACCCTGCAGCCATGTCTCTATGATCCCAACTATATCGTATTCATGTTCGGCACAGCATTGTGGGCTGAAGGGTCTGTATTGTGCTGTCGGTCTTCTATGTTTCTATGTTGAGTGGAGCCCATGAGAAACACCTGTAATTTTAGTAGCCTAGAATAATGTGTCTTTAAAGAGCTGTGGATATTTTAAGATTACTCTCAGCCCAGTAGATCAACTGAAAATAGATCAATACCTTTTGCCCTGGATGGAGGATATCTTTGCAAACCTTTCTGATGGGAAACACTTCAACAATGTGAACTAAGCTGAGGCCTACCTGCAGATGGAAGATGAATTCAAAGTGTTTCTCACCATAAACACGCACAAAGGACTTTATTAATATAATGAGCTTATTTTTGGAGTATCATCTGCACCTGCACTCTGGCAGAAAGCTATGGACCAGATGTTGCACGGCTGCCCAGGCACTCAGTGTTACCTGGCTGACATCATTGTTACCCCTGAGGATGACAAGGAATATCTCCAAAATTTCAAGACAGTGTTAAAAAAGGTTAGAAGATTATGGACTCACAGCACAATGCAACAAGTGTGCATCTTTAAACCAAGCATCACTTACCTGGTCACACCATTGACGAATGGGTGTGCTGAGAAATTCAAGCAGTAGTGAATTTCCCAAGGACAAGGACCTGTCACAGCTGCAGTTCTCTTCAGGATTTGTCAATTACTGTAGCAAGTTCCCGCCAGATCTGCTACTGTGCTCCACACCTTGAACTCATTACTGCAGATTGGGCAGAAATGTCAATGGACAAAGTAGTGTTGGGTGGGTGGCTTTCCAAAAGACAAAGGAAATGGTGACAACAGACACTGTACTCACACATTATGATCCACGACATCCAGTGAAGCTCTCCTTATGGTATAGGTGTAGTCATGTCACATGATATGAGTGATGGAAGTGAATGTCCCATGGACTTTGCATAATGTTCTCTTATTCCTGTGGAGAAAAAATATCCACACATTGACAGTGAGGCCTTAAGTCTGGTTTGGGGTGTAACACATTTCAAACACTAGTTGAATGGGAGAACGTTTACACTCATTACTGATCATCAACCACTAGCGTCCATCTTCAATCTACAGAAGGCTGTTCCACTAGCAGCAGCAGCACAAATGCTGAGATGGGCTCTGTTTGTTGGAGAATACAATTACAAGATTGAATTCAAGAGAATGACTAATCATGGAAATACAGATGGATTGAACCGTTTACTCTTGGAGAAGGAAATACCTGAACAATTTACAAAAGAAGATCCACTTCTGGACACTTTCTCCCTAATTCAAATAGAAAGTGTCGCTGTTATGGCAGAGATGATCCAAATGGAAACCAGATAAGACTCCAGACTGGACTGTTTCAGGTCTACATGGCCATGCAAAATGGCTGGAATACGCAGCAGAAGCTCCAGTTCTCCCATTTTTACCAGTGCCAGGATGAACTTGCCCTTGATAGAGATTGCCTTATGTGTTAATTGAGAGCTACAATGTTGGAGCTAAAACGCTGGTGATCTTGGCCTGGTCAAAATGAACCCTTTGGCTCGAAGCATTGTTTGGTGGCCCGGGATGGTCAGCAGATGGGGCAGCTCACCATACCCTGTTCGGGATGCCAACACGTGTGGAAGATGCCAGGAGCAGCACCTCTACATCCCTGGGAGTGGTCTACATTGCCCCAGTAGGACGATTCATGCGGATTTTGCTGGACTATTCATGGACATAAATTTCTTGGTAATAGTGGATGCAGTTTCAAGGTGCCCAGAAATTTTCCCAATAGCCACCACCAATAGCACACTGTTGATGTGTTGAGAAGCCTCTTCTCAAGTACAGGTGTTCCAGAACACTTAGTCAGTAACAACAGGCCACAGTTTGTCGCAGAACAGTTTCAATAATTCCTGAAAATGAATAGAATAACATATATTACATCTGTACCACACCACCCAGCTACAAGTGGCTTGGCAGAAATGTTTGTACAGAGTCTAAAGAATGCACTGCAAGCAATATCAGGAGAACACACCACACTGACACTACACTACACAGACTTGCCAATTTCCTCCTTGCAATCACAACGTAGCACACTCCATTATCAACAACTCACCAGATATGCTGTTCCTGGGTCATCCCTTGCATTCAAGCTTGGATCTCCTCAAACCCAATTTCAGAAGTGGTATTCAGGGCAAACACTAAGTCAAATTAAGGCATCCACAAACCAGGGGGTTCGATGCTTCAATACTGGGCAAGCAGTCCTGGCAAGGGACAACAGAGGAGATCATAATTGGTACTCAGAAAGATTAAGGACAGAATAGGACCACTCTGTGTCTGATGCCATCTGGAGATGTCACATCGATCAGTTGAGGAGATCAGAGTCAATTGTTGGAGAAGAAAGGTTTCCAGAGCTGTCAGAATCACTTGTTACAGTTCGAGTCCTCACCACAGTGGAGGCCTCAGAACCTGAGGTTGTTTCACAGCCACAAGTCTCACCTCCCAAGCAGAGTGATCCCTTTTGTTAGGACCGGTGTTATCCCACAAGAATAAGAAAGCCTCCACATGGATTGAGTTGGAGTTTATAGCTGAACAGAGAGGTGTGTTTCTTTAATATTTAAATAATATGGTAAATATATGGTTTTATTCAGCATTACTGTTTTTTTTAAATAATTCATAAGGGTTATATGTAATGCTATACATCATCATGTAGCTATGTCATATGCGCGTGCCCCTCACTTAAAGACAAACTGAAGCTAAAATCCAAACTCCTGCCTCCTGTGTTTTTTTTTACTGTGATTAGTTTTATATTTTGGAGTTACAAAGCCTCCCTTTAGAACAGAAATGAGAAAGAATTTCTTTAGTCAGAGGGTGGTGGATCTGTGGAATTCATTGCCACAGACAGCTGTGGAGGCCAAGTCATTGGGTATATTTAAACTGAATCTTTATATTCTTTTTTACACAGGGAATGGTTGGTATCTGGAACATGCTGTTGGAAGAATTGATGGTACCAGATCCAATGCCATATTTACAAATTTTTTAGACATAGACTTAAGGAAGCAAGGTTTTGAAGGATATTCTCCAAATACTTTTCAGCCCAAAGGTGGTGAATCTATGGAACTCATTTCAATGGAGACAAAATGATTGAAGGAAAAGAATGATAGGTTGTTGAGTGGTAAAGGGTTTAGAGAATTACAAGGAGAAGGTGGGAGAATGGGGTTAAGAAAAAAATAGCCATAATTGAATGGCAGAGGAGACTGGAATGGTCAAATGGCCTAATTCTGCTCCAAGATCTTATGGTCTCATGTTGGCAAAAGGGATTAGTGTAGAGGTGGACATTGGCATGGATGTGGTAGCTGCAAGACCAATTTCTGTGCCATATGACACAATGATGTAACTCTAGAATTAAACATAATGTCAGTCCCACTATGAAACTGCTGATTGTCATAAAATAAACCATTTGATTCATTCAAGTTCTTCAGGCAAGAAATCTATAATCCTAAACCGATTGTTATTTTATGGGGAGAGGGCAGGATAATGGTGTTGAAACAAATAATAATTCATTATTATGGAATGGTGGAGCAGACTCGATGAGCTAAATAATCTAACTCTGCTCCTATGTCTCATGGATTTATATGTGGGTGGTATGATCCCACATGATGAAGACATACCTGAGTGATGTCGGAGTTGAGTTACAGGTACATAGTGAATAATCTTCACAGTTGCTGGAACTGTCCTTGCTCTTATAGTGGAATGTTTTCTATTTAAGTCCTGAGTCATGCCTTGTAAATAACCAAATAGTTCTGGAGATCCAGGAGATGAAACAATCAGCTCAAGGCTTGGTCTTGTACACAGATTATTTCTATGTCGAGCTTCTGGTAAAAAGTGCCCATTATGGTGTTAATGATGAAGAACTTGACAATGGAAATACTAATGAAGGTCAAGTTCAGGTCATTATATTTTCTCTAGAGTTTTCTCAATTGGCTGCAGAGGTCTGACTGTTGTTCCAAATCTTATTGCCCGTGGCTATTTCTTCCAGTACAACCTCATCCACCCAGAATTAAATAAATCCAATAGCTGGACAAATTACTAACCACCATATGGGGGAGAAGAATATGTGCTGACCTTTTAGAACATCTTCCAATGAAACATAAACCTAGCACAGGAGGAACCTCTGAGCCCACCGGGGTCTCCAGGAAATGGACAACCCATTAGATTAGGAGCTGACGTTGTAAAGCAGCTTGGCCTTTCCAGCTTCCCAATAAAATTGAAGCGATGGTGAAAACATATTTAACAAAATGAGCTGGGAAGTCTTCCTCCTGAGAGACAAGGACAGGAAGTGAATGGAAACACCAATATCTTCATGTTTACACCACTTCAGCCTGGAGCTTGGTAGGTTCTTGATTAACCAGGGCCTTAAGGTTATGGGGAGAAGGCAGGAGAATATGGTGGACATGGATAATAAGTCAGCAATGATGGAATGGTAGAGCAGACTTGATGGGCTGAATGGCTTAATTCTGCTCCTTTGTCTTATAGTCAGATTCCCTACAGTCTATTCTCTTGCACATGTGCAGTGAGTCTATCTTGATTTTCCTATCACTGTTCACCTAGAAGCAATAAAGGTATAGGTTATTTTCTAAATGGGGAGAAAGTTCAGAAGTCAGAGGGGTAAAGGGACTTCGCAAGAGAGTGCTGAGTCTGTGGAATTTGTTGTCACAGATGGCTGTGGAGGTCAAGTCATTGTGTATATTTAAAGCAAACGTTGATAGGTTCTTGATTAGACAGGGTTTCAAAGGTTACAGGAGAAAGGGAGAAGGCAGGAAAATGGGGTTGAGATGAAAAATAAATCAGGCATGATGGAATGATGTAGAACACGCGATGGGCCAAATGGCCTAATTCTAACCCTATGTCTTATAATCATATTATATATTTTGCTCTATTTGGTTAAATCCTAGAACTCATTAACAGTCAGCAGTGTTAAAGGTACCATCCTCGTCTGAATAACTACCACCACCAAATTAAGGTGTATACAGTGATGGAGCCATACAACACAGTCTCAGAAATAATTTCCACAAAGGAATCCCACTCTCACGCTCTATGGCATGTAGAGGGAGGGTGAATTTGCTGGAGCTCTTATCTTTTAAGAGGATCGTGCCATTAAGTGGCCATGTGAATGTGTTCAGGCATGGATTGTCTTGATGAGTTTTTAGTTTGTTACTTAATCTGTTTTCCATGGAAACAACAGGAATTCTGCAGATGCTGGAAATTCAAGCAACACACATGAAAGTTGCTGGTGAACGCAGCAGGCCAGGCAGCATCTCCAGGAAGAGGTACAGTCGACGTTTCAGACCGAGACCCTTCGTCAGGACTAACTGAAAGAAGAGTTAGTAAGAGATTTGGAAGTGGGAGGGAAAGGGGGAGGGAGAGATCCAAAATGATAGGAGAAGACAGAAGGGGGAGGGATGGAGCCAAGAGCTGGACAGGTGATTGGCAAAGGGGATATGAGAGGATCATGGGACAGGAGGTCCGGGGAAAAAGACGAGGGGGGGGAACCCAGAGGATGGGCAAGGGGTATAGTCAGAGGGACAGAGGGAGAAAAAGGAGAGTGAGAGAAAGAATGTGTGTATAAAAATAAATAATGGATGGGGTACGAGGGGGAGGTGGGGCATTAGCGGAAGTTAGAGAAGTCGATGTTTCCGGAACAAGTGCTACACATGCCCTTACACTTCCTCCCTTACCACCATTCAGGGCCTCAGACAGTCCCTCCAGGTGAGGCGACACTTCCCCTGTGAGTCAGCTGGGGTGATATACTGCGTCCGGTGCTCCCGATGTGGCCTTCTATATATTGGTGAGACCCAACGCAGACTGGGAGACCGCTTTGCTGAACACCTACGCTCTGTCCGCCAGAGAAAGCAGGATCTCCCAGTGGCCACACATTTTAATTCCACATCCCATTCCCATTCTGACATGTCAATCCACGGCCTCCTCTACTGCAAAGATGAAGCCACACTTAGGTTGGAGGAACAACACCTTGTACTCCGTTTGGGTAGCCTCCAACCTGATGGCATGAACATCGACTTCTCTAACTTCCGCTAATGCCCTACCTCCCCCTCGTACCCCATCAGTTATTTATTTTTATACACACATTCTTTCTCTCACTCTCCTTTTTCTCCCTCTGTCCCTCTGACTATACCCCTTGCCCATCCTCTGGGTTTCCCCCCTCCCCCGTCTTTCTCCCCGGACCTCCTGTCCCATGATTCTCTCATATCCCCTTTGCCATTCACCTGTCCAGCTCTTGACTCCATCCCTCCCCCTCCTGTCTTCTCCTATCATTTTGAATCCCCCCTCCCCCTCCCACTTTCAAATCTCTTATTAACTTTTCCTTCAGTTAGTCCTGAGGAAGGATCTCGGCCTGAAACATTGACTGTACCTCTTCCTAGAGATGCTGCCCGGCCTGCTGCGTTCACCAGCAACTTTGATGTGTGTTGCTGTTTTACATGGAATTGTGTTTAGAAAGAGACCCGGATTTCACACTGGCCATGTGGAATCCAGGTTAAGGTGCAGGAAATATGTGCATCTTTATTCCAGATATAAGGTGTCCTTATTTCAGAGGGAAATGGGGCGGGGCATTTGGGGAAATTGCACACTGGTGGACAGTTAAATTGGGAATTTGGAAATCATGTTTTGGAAGATTGGGAGATTTGGGAGCAATCTTAAAAACTGCTGTATTTGCTAACAAAGACAGCTTTACGTCTAAATATGGAGGAAAGTGACCACTGGTGTTCTGTGGGGAGCTGTTCTGGGACCCCTCCTCTTTATAATTTTTATAAATGACTTGGATGAGGAAGTAAAAGGGTGGGTTAGTAAGTTTGCTGATGATACAAAAGTTGGGGGTGTTGTGGATAGTCTGGAGGGTTGTCAGAGGTTATAGCAGGACATCAGTTGGATGCAGAACTGGGCTGAGAAATGACAGAAGGAGTTCAACCCAGATAAGTGTGAAGTGGTTCATTTCAGTAGGTCAAATTTGAAGACCGAATATAAAATTAATGCTAAGATTCTTGGCAGTGTGGAGGGTCAGTGAGATCTTGGGGTCCACATCCATAGGACACTCAAAGCTGCTGTGCAGGTTGACAGTGTTGTTAAGAAAGCACATGGTGTGCTGGCCTTCATCAACTGTGGGATTGAATTCAAGAGTCATGAGGTAATGTTACAGCTATATGAGACCTTAGTTAGACCCAGCTTAGAGTACTGTGTTCAGTTCTGGTCACCTCATTACAGGAAGGACATGGATGCTATAGAGAAATTGCAGAGGGAGATTTACAAGGATGTTGTCTGGATTGGAGAGCACGTCTTATGAGATTAGCTTGAGTGAACTCAGCCATTTCTTCTTGGAGTGACAGAGGACGAGAGGTAACCTGATAGAGGTGTATAGGATGAGAGGCAATGATCATGTGGATGGCCAGAGGCTTTTTCCCTGGGCTGAAATGGCTAATACAAGGGTCAGAGTTTCAAGGTGCTTGGAAGCAGGTACAAGGGGGATGTCAGAGGTAAGTTTTTCACACAGAGTGGTGGGTGCTTGGAATGCACTGCCAGAGATGGTGGTAGGGGTGGGTATAATAGGGCTTTTAAGAGAATCTTAGACAGGTACTTGGCGCTTAGAAGAATAGAGGGCTATGCAGTAAGGAAATTTGAGGTAGCTTCTAGTGTAGGTTACATGGTCAGCACAACATTGTGGACCAAAGGGCCTGTAATGTGCTGTAGATTTTCTATATTCTATGTTCTATGTTTTACCCAGTGACTAATCGGGAGTGACTAACAGAATGGCAAAGTGGCAGATGCTAATGGCTACTTGTGGTGGGAGGTCCTATAACACGTTCCTGTGGATGGCATTTGAATATGCAAACAGGACCAACATGTTGGATTGCAAGAGGTATGAGGACTCCTAACCACACAGCAGAAGAGATGCGATTCATACCAATCATTTTTGATGGCAATGCAAGAGACTGTTGGGGAAGATTGTCCATTTTCTCAGGTTTTGGCATTCTGTTTTGGGGGAAGCCCAGAGAGAGTAGTCTTTAACAGCCAATTTAACCCCACACTATAGTAGCAGTCTTAAGGAACTTGATCCTTTGTAACCTCTGGTGGAGTAAGTGCTTTAAGGGCACATATTTCCCTTCATAACATTTGTTTAACACAAAGAGCCCAACTGAAAGTGATTCCCCACCAGACAGGGAGGGAATTGGTGTAGGTGATATGGTAAGCACAAGTCCAGCTAGTCAGTGGGGTACAGTGAATGTGAGCAAGAACAGTGTCCTGGGATGACTGTGTCTACGTCAAATGGTGCTGTGAAGGTGGACAATCCCTGAACACTGAAAGGCACTTACTGGATATGCAGCTCCTGGGCTGACCCGTGTCTCCCCATGGGATGGTATGGCTGCTGCTATTTGGGGTATATGATGCCATACATATATCATCTCAGTGCCCTGGATAAGTGCACTGCCCATGTTGGTCAGCATAGTAAGATGGCTATTGAAGAGGTAGAAAGGTTTTGGATGATATTGTTAAATGCTTAAGGAGATTTTTTTTTAATGAGAATGATGTAATGGTCTTTTGGAGGTCACCTGATGTGATTTTCCCGCCGATGTGAGGTCACGTGATGACATGTGCCCTGTGACTATACAGGGGTCGACTCAGGTGATGCAATAGGGTTTTTAAGTTTGTGGGTTTCCAGGTAGAACGTGTTGAGCCTCTGTTTCTGTTGCCTTTGTTTTTGTGAAGCAGTTTCATTTTTAAAACGGTTGTGCATTCTGTTGAAAGATTCCATATTATTTGGACTGGAAATTTGTGGCTGGATGTGCCAATTTACTCAATTCCAACAGTTGAAGGGAGAGTGAAGAATTTATCAAAGGATCGAGAGAAGTCTGCATCATTTGGCAGTTTAATAAAGAATCGACCTTATTGAGTCTTCGTTGGAAGAGTACCTGCATTGAGGTAACTCTTGCCCGAAAGAGCAAGGAGTTCATGCAAAAAGGTGCTCTCTCTCTCTGAAGGAATTTAATGTCAGTTGATTTAAACTGTTTATTTTCGGCATCGTGAATCCTGTGGACGGAACCAGCAGTAAAGGTGCGTTTGTGAAGAAATCCTTCAGGGAAATCTTTCCCAATTGAATGTGTAAAACTGTTGGACTTTCGAAGTTATCGCTTTAAGAACTATATCTGACTGTATCGCTTTAAGAACTGTTTTCGCATTTAACGCTTTAAGAACCAGAGCCGAGTGGCGAGTTGGTGAACGGCTGCATATCTGTTAACTTCCAGTTAAAGTTTTCATTTGTTTTTTCCCTTATCGTTTATACGTATTTAATAAATGTTTGGTTGTTTTTATATAACCTGTCTCCATTGATATTCATTGTTGCCACTTACGTAACATAATTTGTGGGGGCTCGGCCAGGAAATGTTCTGATTTTGAGATTAACTGCTGGTAATTGCCATTTTGATTTGGAAAAGGGAAATATCCGATTTTTTTTGGTTTGATTGGTGTGTGTGTTGTATTCGGCAACAATGGATATTGACGAGTTTTTGAGGACGACTGATTCAGAATTTTTAGAGAATGCAAGAAAACCTGTGGTATTGGAGATTTCTAGGTAGTTGGATATTAAAGGAATTACGAAAAATTCCACCAAGGCTTTCATACAAAGGAAAATTGCTGAACATTATATTAATTTAGAATATTTTGATGAGGAGGTGTTAGATAAGTTTCCAATGAGTAATCTGGCAATGCAGTTGCATCTTGAACAGTTAAAATTTGAAAGTGGAAATGAAAGAAAGAGAAGCTGAAAACCAGAGGAAGTTTGAGCTGGAGATAGAGAAAATAAGGTCTTGGAATCAGTCTTCTGGTTCTATGAA
The DNA here is from genome assembly GCF_963921235.1 of Mobula hypostoma. Taxonomy (NCBI): domain Eukaryota; kingdom Metazoa; phylum Chordata; class Chondrichthyes; order Myliobatiformes; family Myliobatidae; genus Mobula; species Mobula hypostoma. The sequence continues at coordinate 73,909,586 of NC_086105.1, forward strand.
ACAATTTATTGCTAGTTATGAGGTTGTTTTGGCTCCTCCGTTTAATGAAGCTGATGTGGACACATATTTCCAACATTTTGAAACAGTTGCTCTGAGTTTAAAGTGGCCGAAAGACCAATGGCCAGTGATGTTACAAAGTGTAATTAAAGGCAGGGCATAACAAGTTTATACAGCTTTAAATGCTGAGCAAGCACTGGATTATGATATAATTAAACAGCAAATATTAAAGGCATATGAGATGGTTCCGGAAGTGTATAGAGAAAGATTTAGAAGTTTGAAGAAATCGGTGGAAAAAACTTATGTGGAATTTGCCTATGAGAAATCTGTGTGTTTTGAGAGATGGGTTTCCTCTAAAAATGTGAATGGGGAGTATAATAAATTAAAAGAGCTGATTTTGCAGGAGGAATTTAAAAGAAGCATTCCTGTTGAAGTGAAAACATACTTAAATGAATGGGACACTGCTACATTGCAGGAGATTGCTAAGTTGGCTGATGAGTATGTTTTAATTCACAAGAATAAATTTTCTCCAGGTAAAATTTTTAAAAGGAAAAATAGCACAGAGTCAAGGTAAATCAGAAAATAAATCTGAAGTTAGTGAGAAAAGTAAGGATGAAGGGAGATCTGTGAAGGAAAGACATTTTGGTATTATTTGTAATTATTGTAAGAAACCTGGACATATAGTGGCTAATTGCTTCCAATTGAAAAGGAAAGAGAAAGAAGTGGCCCCAGACGCTCGTGTGCAGCATATTGGAAAAACCTGTAAAACAATAGGGTTTAGAAAATATTAATGAAGATGTGTCAGAGGCTGACCAGGTTAAGAAGGGATATGAAGCTTTTATAACAGAAGGATTTGTATCCTTGAAAGAAGGATCCAATGCAGTACCGATAAGGATACTTCGAGATACTGGAGCTTCGCAATCACTAATATTAGACAGTGTGCTAAGGTTTAGTGAAGAGTCTGACTCTGGTGAAGTAAATTATATAAGTGGAGTAGGGAATGCCCTTATGCCAGTACATTTACATAGAGTAAATTTAAGGTCAGGATTAGTTACAGGGGTTGTTAAAGTAGGACTACAATCCAGTTTATCTGTGAATGATGTTTCTCTTTTTTTAGGGAATGATTTAGCAGGTGGACAAGTTTTTCCTGAAGTGCATTTGACAAACAATTCAAAGTCTGAGGAACCACAGAGGGATTCTAACACAGATTCTTCCTGTGTTGTAACAAGAGCTATGGCTAAAAATACTGAGGTAAAGGATGAGGTTGTTACCCATGACAGTTCAAATCAAGATTCGAATTTTGAGGATGTATCAGAAACTTTCCTACCTACCTTATTTGATCAGGATTCTGGTGGTAAGTCTGATCAGGAAGATTTGTCTTTATCTCGGAAGGAGATGATAGCAGAACAGGGCAGGGATCCTGAGATAGTTAAATTAAAAGAACAAGCTCTTCCAGGTAGTGAAATTGGAAAAGTACCAGTTGGATATTATTTTGAGAACGGAGTATTGATGAGAAAGTGAAGGTCGCCTACCATTCCTGCTAGTGAGGAATGGGAAGTTAATCATCAGGTTGTTGTTCCTAAAATTTACCGAAATGAGATTTTGACTATGGCTCATAGTATTCCTTTGAGTGGTCATTTAGGTGTAAAGAAAACAATGAACAAAGTTTCTAAACATTTTTATTGGCCTAGTTTAAGACAAGATGTGGTGACATTTTGTAGAATCTGTCATATGTGTCAAATTGTTGGTAAACCTAATCGGGTTACTCCAGTGGCCCCATTGCAACCAATTCCAGTATTCAGTGAGCTGTTTTCAAAAATCATTGTAGACTGTGTAGGTCCTTTGCCAAAAACTAAAGCTGGACATCAAAATTTATTAACTTTTATGTGCAGAGCGTTTAGGTATCCAGAGGCAGTACCTCTTAGGAACATAACAGCTAAAACTGTGACAAAAGCTCTTATAAAATACTTCACTTATTTTGGGTTGCCTAAGGAAATACAATCAGATCAAGGTAGTAATTTTATATCTGGGTTGTTTCAGCAAATAGTTTATAAACTGGAAGCAAAACAGATTATTTCCTCAGCCTATCATCCAGAATCACAAGGAGCCTTGGAGAGATTTCATTCTACACTAAAAACTATGATGAGGACATATTGTGTAGAAAATGAAAAGGTCTGGGACGAAGGTATACATTTACTACTTTTTGCAGTAAGAGAGGCAGTACAGGAATCATTAGGTATAAGTCCTTTTGAACTTGTGTTTGGACATAGAGTTCGAGGACCTTTGGCCTTGTTGAAAGAACAGTGGATTAATAAAGAAATACAGACTAGTTTGCTAGATTATGTTTTGAAATTTAAAGACAGACTACAAAGCTTGTAGTTTGGCCAAGGAAAATTTAAAGTTAGCTCAAGAGCAGATGAAAATGTGGTATGATAAGGAAGCTAGGATTGAGGTCATTTAAGCCTGGATATAAGGTGTTGGTTCTTTTCCCAGTGCAAACAAACCCATTACAAGCCAAATTCCATGGTCCTTATGAGATTAAATCTAAGGTAAATGAGGTGGATTATGTGGTAAAAAACCCAGATCAGAGGAAGACAACACAGCTGTGCCATATAAATATGATAAAACCATATTATGAGAGAGAAGTTGCTACTGTGACTGTTGTGATCAATAATTAGTCTGATCTTGATGAAAACTTACTGGGGGATTCATCCGAAACTCATTTTAAACACAACATTGTTTCAGCCAGGTTACCAAATTCGAAAACTCTGGAAAATATTGATGAAAAATTAGCTCATTTACAGCCAGAGCAGACAGAGCAGATGAAACAGTTACTTTTTAAATATAGAGATTTATTCCCAGATGTCCCTAGGAGAACCACCGTAGCTACGCGTGATGTAGATGTGGGAGATGCAAAACCCATAAAACAACATCCGTATTGAATGAACAGGGAAAATGTGAACTGGCTGAACAAGAAATTAAGTATATGTTAGAGAATGATATTATTAGATATTCTAATTCGAATTGGAGTTCACCGTGTGTTATGGTGCCTAATCCAGACAATAGTATTAGGTTTTGTATGGATTACAGAAAGGTGAATGCTGTGACAAAAACTGATGCATATCCAATCCCTAGAGTACATGATTGTGTGGATAAAGTTGGACAGGCCAAATTCCTTACAAAAATTGATTTGTTAAGAGGTTATTGGTGTGTTCCATTGACGGGTAGAGGTAGAAAAATTTCCGCATTTGTAACCCCATCTGGGTTATATGAATATAATATTCTTCCATTTGGGATGAAGAATGCACCAACTACTTTTCAGAGGATGATTAATGGCGTGATTCAGGGATTAAAAGATACAGATACCTATATTGATGATTTGGTTACAGGGAATAGTACGTGGAAAGCATATGTTACGGCGGTGGAGAAATTATTTCAGAGACCTTCAAAAGCTAACTTAACTATTAACTTAGCTAAAAGTGAATTTGGGCATGCCACAGTGACTTACCTTGGTTATGTTGTGGGTCAGGGGAAATTTAGCATCTGTTCAAGCAAAAGTTCAGGCAATTTAGAAGTACACACTCCAACTGGTAGAAAAACTCTCAGAAGATTCTTGGGTATGGTAGGATATTACCGAAAATCTTGTAAGGATTTTGCAAACATTGCTCTTCCATTAACTAATCTTTTGAAGAAAAATGAGAAATTTGTTTGGACAGAGTCTTCTCAGGAGGCATTTGATAAATTGAAAGCTATAATATGTAGTTAACCTGTACTTAAATCTCCTGACTTTGAAAAACCATTTTTGTTAGCTGTAGATGCTAGTGATGAAGCTGCAGGAGCAGAGTTGCTTCAAAAAGATGACGATGAAGTCGATCATCCAGTAGCTTATTTTTTCTAAGAAATTTAATGCCCATCAAAGAAATTATTCAACAATAGAAAAAGAATTGTTATCTCTTGTTTTAGCTTTGCAACATTTTGAAGTATATGTTGGTTCTATGCATAAACCACTCACACTTTATACCGATCACAATACATTAGTGTTTTTAAGTAAGATGAAAAACAAAAAGAAGATTATTAAATTGGAGTTTAGTGTTACAGGAGTACAATATTTTGATCACTCATATTAAGGGTAAAGATAATGTGATTGCTGATTGTTTGTCTAGATGTTAAATGTACAATGAAAATTTGGTTTTTTTGGAGTGATAGTTTAACATTTGTAACACTCCTACTGTAAATTAGTATGTAAAGGGCTGAAAGATAGGATTGTATATATTGTGTATTTTGTAAATTTTATAGCTTTGTATTTTTTTATATAAATTGTTAAAATTTTGTTCTTCAAGAGACCAAATTTTTTTTGGAGGGAGGTGTTACTTGCTCAAGGAGATTTTTTTTAGTCAGAATGATTTAATGGTCTTTTGGAGGTCACCTGATGTGATTTTCCCGCCGATGTGAGGTCACGTGATGACATGTACCCCGTGACTATATAGGGGTCGACTCAGGTGACGCAGTAGGGTTTTTGAGTTTGTAGGTTTCCGGGTAGAACGTGCTGAGCCTCTGTTTCTGTTGCATTTGTTTTTGTGACGCAGTTTCATTTTTAAAACGGTTGTGCGTTCTGTTGAAAGATTCCATATTATTTGAACTGGAAATTTGTGGCTAGATGTGCCAATTTACTCAATTCCAACAGTTGAAGGGACAGTGAAGAATTTATCAAAGGATCGAGAGAAGTCTGCATCGTTTGGCAGTTTAATAAAGAATCGACCTTCTTGAGTCTTCGTTGGAGGAGTACCTGCATCGAGATAACTCTTGCCAGAAAGAGCAAGGAGTTCATGCAAAAAGGTGCTCTCTCTCTCCGAAGGAACTTAAGGTCAGTTGATTTAAACTGTTTATTTTTGGCATCGTGAATCCTGTAGACAGAACCAGCAGTAAAGGTGCGCCTGTGAAGAAATCCTTCTCCAGAGAAGTCTCTCCCAATTGAATGTGTAAAACTGTTGGACTTTCGAAGTTATCGCTTTAAGAACTATATCTGACTGTATCGCTTTAAGAACTGTTTTCGCATTTAACGCTTTAAGAACCAGAGCCGAGTGGCAAGTTGGTGAACAACTGCATATCTGTTAATTTCCAGTTAAAGTTTTTGTTTGTTTTTTCCCTTATTGTTTATACGTGTTTAATAAATGTTTGGTTGTTTTTATATAACCTGTCTCGATTGATATTCATTGTTGCCATTTACATAACAATATAGCCAGACTGTCCCAGGAATGGACATGGATGGCTTGAGATTATCTGCTCGCAAAGAAAGGTGGCAAGTGTGCTGTTATTGGTGAAGAATGCTGCACTTACCTTCCCGACGAGTTGGGGATTATTGCTCACACCTAGCTGATCACATCTGACAGTCAGTGGATAAGATTAAGTGGGTGTTCTGCTCATTAGCTATCACACACTGGGAGGAGTCTGGTGACCTTTTGGGGTGCTATTTGGGTAAACTACAATAGTACACTGGGGGTGGGGGAGGTGTGACTATTAGGTTCATAGTACTGGATATTGCACTTTTGTGTCTTGTATGTAGTTTCGCATGGCATTCATGGGGTCATACCACTCTGAGGGCCGGATTGCCAAGGTGTTGCATCTTTTGAAGGGTGGCCTGTAATGTGATGAGTTAGCTTATTTGTTCATCGAAATTCACTTCCAAGGTGTGAGTCGGTGATGGGCCCATTTTAAGGAGGCAGAAGCTCTTTTCTGTTAGTTCCCTTGCATGCGATTTCTGGTTCTGGGCACCTCAGGGGTACAGGAATAGCATGTGTGAGAGACTTACTCTCTTTCCTTTGTCTCCAGGGGCTCATTTTCACACTGAGATCATGACCAGAGCTGAAGAACCATGAGAAAGTGCTTCAAATATAGGAGAGTGTATGCGCACACTTAGCAAAGTATCTGTTGAATGTTTAGTTTTGCAGTTGTGTAACATGGGGAGACTTAACAAAGTATCTGTTGATTTTGAAATGTCACTGAATGTTAAGTGTTGTAGTTCTGTAACTTGATCAGATATGTACTTGCTTGACTTAGATTTGGTTGACTATTTTTCTGTTTGTAAATTAATGGTTAATATTCTTAATCATAATCCATGTTTCCTAATTCTTAAATGTTTCTACGTTACAAATATTGAACAGATTCAGGAAATGTAGAAACACTTAGCAGATCAGGAAGCATCTGTGGGGAAAGAATTTAAATCTATGCCCCCTAGTTGTTTTGGACCAACCTACACTGTTAGCATCGACCTTATCTATGTCATTAATAACCTTAAACATTCAATAAGGTTACCTCTCACTCTCCTGTGTTCCAAAGTATAAACACACAGCCAGGCTAAACTCTCCCTACAACACAGGTCCTCTAGTTCTGGCAATACCCTGCTAAAATCTAGATCTTTTCTGCATCCTTTCCAGTTCATCCACTTTTTTCCAATACCAGGGCAATCCAAACTGTACACAGTACATCAAGCACAGCCTCGACAAGAATTTACATTCAGTGGTCACTTTATTAGGTACCTCTGCAACCTAATAAAGTGGCCATTAAATGTATACTCTTTGTCTTCTGCTGCTGTAGCCCGACCACTTCAAGTTTCAGTATGTTGTGCATTCAGAGATGCTCCTCATGTCAGCTTGAACCAGTCTGGTTATTCTCGCTGACCTCTCTCATTAACAAAGCATTTTCACCCACAGAACTGCAGCTCAATGGATTTTTTTTTTTTTGCTTTTTCCACCGCTCTCTGTCAACCCTCGAGACCGTTATGCGTAAAAGTCCCAGGAGATCAGCAGTTTCTGAGATGCCCAAGCCACCATTCTGGCACCAACAATCATCCCACAGTCAGTCATTTAGATCACATTTCTTCCCCATTCTGATATTTGGTCTGTACAACTGAACCTCTTGCAGTGCACACAAAATGCTAGAGGAATTCAGCAGGTAAGGTAGCATCCATGGAAATGAATAACCAGTTGATGTTTTGGGCTGAGACCCTGCCTCTTGACCATGTCTAGATGCTTTTATGCAGTGAGTTGCTGCCACATAATTAGGTGATTAGATATTTGCATTAATGAGCAGGTTTACAGGCGTACCTAATAAAGTGGCCACTGAGTGTACTCAACCGCAACATAATGTCGTAGCTCCTCTGCTCAGTGCCCTGACTGGTCACGGCAGCATACTAAACGGCTTTTTAGCCATCCTGTCAACCCGTCTCACCACTTTCAACAAACTATTCACTTGTACTCCTAAGTCCCCATGTTCCATTACACTCCCTAGTGCCCTAGCATTCACGCTACAAGTCACAAACACAAGAAAATCCCCAGATGCTGGAAATCCAAAGCAACACATACAAAATGCTGCAGGAACTCAGCAGGTCATGCAGTACTGACAGAAAAAAGTAAACAGTCGATGTTTCTCTTTTCTCAGCCCAAAATGTCGATTGTTCACTCTTTTCCATTGATGCTGTCTGACCTGCTGAGTTCCTCCAGCATTTTTTGAGTGCTGCATAATATAAGTCAAATTGGTTTGATCTTCCAAATGCAATACCTCACAGCTATCTGTATGAAATCCATTTGCCACTCATTGAGAGCCACTTCCCTAACAGAGCAAGATCCCCCTGTAATCTACAGTAACGTGGTCAAAGACCCTTCACTAGAATTTACAAACTGAAGAAAAGAATGTGACATGGGAGATGGAGAGAACAGAAGGAATTTTGCAATGGGATGCACAACATGTGTGTCAAGGTCATAGAAGTTGGAAAGAAAATTTGAAATAGAACAATTTTACTGTCTTCAGTGATGAATGTGCTCCAGAGTTGAGGACTTGTTTTTGGAAGACTCTGCGGTTCACGTTCCACGTGCTTCTGGTTACTCTTTTTCCCTATTTGTGCGATTTGTTTGAGGCACTTTGGTGTTGAACTGCTTCTGTGACTGAGGCCTGCACTAGTTGAAATGACTCGGTAGCTGTGGCTCCTCTACCAACTTAGGGATTCTGCAGTTCGATGTTTAATATTCTGTAAAATACTTGCTCACTCTTTTCTGTTTACATAATTTGTTCTTTTTTCACGTGTTGGCTGTTTGACGTTTTACTTAAATGGATTCCATGGTGTTCCTTTGTTTCATTGTTGCCTGCGGGAGGGCAAATTTCAGAATTGCATACTGAAAATAAACGTACTTTGAAACTTTGAATTTGAAACAGAAGAGTGAAGCCCAATCTGTGATAAAAAAAAACGACCATCCAGTCACTTGTTATTTTAATTCTCACCCTGAGCTCTGTCTTCAGTCTACCTTGTCACTCCAATGTTAGCTCAAAGGAACAGCCCCTCAATTTCCAAATAGATGTATTATAAACCTCAGGATTTAAAACTGAAGTTAACAATTTCAGTTAACTCCTCCTACTCCCTACTTCCATTTCTTCAAGAAATTACTGTACCTTCCTGTCTCAATTTGTTATATTTGAGTTGTTTCTTCACATTTTATTCCAACCATAATTGTTATTTTAGCAAGTTGGGTATCAAAGCCGCTCATGATATTGAAAGGCACAAGTAGCTCTGCCAGCATTCTCTGTTCCAACAGACAGTGGCAACTTTTCCCGTGTCCCAGACATTTGGATGCCCTGACTTCTCATATCACTGTTGTGAATGCTACACTATCTTTGAGGCACTTATATCCTTCTCAACAACAACCATTCTAGGGTAAGAATGGCTGACTCAATATTTCTATTTTAGTAATGAGTTGCATTGTTTTAAATATTAACCAGTGGGATAGGGTTGTAAATATTTTAAGTATTGAAAGCAAACTGTCAAGGTAATGACGTACAATGCTGGACAAAAAAGTCTGGATTATTTATCATAAACATTTGGCTCTGGGCTTGTATTCATTGGATTCAAGAAAAATGAGGGGGTATCTCATTGAAACTTATCAAATATTGAAAGGCCTAGGTAGAGTGGATGTGGAGAGGATGTATATATAGTGGTTGAGTCTAGAACCAAAGTGCACAGCGTCAAATAGAGGGATGTCCATTTAGAACAGAGATGAGAAGGAACTTCTTTAAACAAAGGGTGATGAATCTGTGAAATTTATTGCCACAGGTGACTGTAGAGGCAAAGTCATTATGTATATTTAAAGTGAAGGTTGACAGGTTCTTCATTGATCAGAGTTATGTACTTAATATTTGAATAATATTGTAAATATCTTGTTGAATTAAGCATTCTTTGTTTAAGTTATTCATTACAGGTTACATGTAAAAGTAAATGAATGGCATAAGTCATCATGTCACAATGTCATAAGTGCAGGACTGGTTTAAAGTAAACATGAAGAGTACACCTTTAGCCTAGTCTCCCAGTGTTTTTCTTTCAATTAATCTTTGGAGTAACAAAACATAACAGTCAGAGTATCAAAAGATATAGAAACATAGAAAACCTACAGCGCAATACAGGTCCTTCAGCCCACAAAGTTGTGCTGAACATGTCCCTACCTTGGAAATTACTAGGCTTACCTATAGCCCTCTATTTTTCTAAGCTCCATGTACCTATCCAAAAGTCTAATAAAAGATCCTATCGTACCTGTCTCCACCACCGTTACCGGCAGCCCATTCCACACACACACCACTCTCTGAATAAAAAACCTAATACTGACATCTCCTCTGTACCTACTCCCCAACACCTTAAACTTGTGTCCTCTTGTGGTAACCATTTCAGCCCTGGGAAACAGCCTCTGACTATCCACACGATCAATGCCTCTCAACATCTTATACACCTCTATCAGGTTACCTCTCGTCCTCTGTCGCTCCAAGGAGAAAAGGTCGAGTTCACTCAACCTATTCTCATAAGGCATGCTCCCCAATCCAGGCAATGTTCTTGCAACATCCAGGGCATCAAAGGTTATGGTGAGAAGGCAGGGGAGTGAGACTAAATGGGAGAATCGATGAGCTCATGTTAAAATGGTGGAGCAGACTCGAGGGGCCGAATGGCTGACTTCTGCTCCTTTGTCTTATGGTCTAAATCTCCTCTGCACCCTTTCTATGGTTTTAACATCCTTCCTGTAGTGAGGCGACCAGAACTGAACACAGTACTCCAAGTGGGATCTGACCAGGGTCCTATACAGCTGCAACATCACCTCTAGGCTCCTAAATTCAATTCCACAATTGATGAAGGCCAATACACCATACACCTTCTTAACCACAGTGTCAACCTGCGCAGCTGCTTTGAGCATCTTATGGACTCAGACCCCAAGATCCCTCTGATCCTCCACACTGCCAAGAGTTTTACCATTAATGCTATATTCTGCCATCATATTTGACCTACCAAAATGAACCACCTCACACCTATCTGGGTTGAACTCCATCTGCTATTTCTCAGCCCAGTTTTGCATCCTATCAATGTCCCGCTGTAACCTCTGACAGCCCCCCACACTATCCACAACACCTCCAATTTTTGTGTCATCAGCAAACTTACTAACCCATCCCTCCACTTCTTCATCCAGGTCACTTATAAGAATCACGAAGAGTAAGCGTCCCAGAGCAGATCCCTGAGGCACTCCACTGGTGACTGACCTCCATGCAGAACATGATCCAGCTACAACCACTGTTTGCATTCTGTGGGCAAGCCAGTTCTGGATCCACAAAGCAATGTCCCCTTGGATCCCATGCCTCCTTACTTTCTCAATAAGCCTTGCATCGGGTACCTTGTCAAATGCCTTGCTGAAATCCATATACACTACATCTACTGCTCTACCTTCATCAATGTGTTTAGTTACATCCTCAAAAAATTCAATCAGGTTCGTAAGGCATGACCTGCCTTTGACAAAGCCATGCTGACTATTTCTAATCATATTATGCCTCTCCAAATGTTCATAAATCCTGCCTCTCAGGGTCTTCTCCATCAACTTATAAATCACTGAGGTAAGACTCACTGGTCTATAATTTCCTGAGCTATCTCTACTCCCTTTCTTCAATAAAGGAACAACATCCGCAACCCTCCAATCCTCCGGAACCTCTCCTGTACCCATTGATGATGCAAAGATCATCGCCAGAGGCTCAGCAATCTCCTCCCTTGCCTCCCACAGTAGACTGGTGTACATCTCATCCGGTCCCCGCGACTTATCCAACTTGATGCTTTCCAGAAGCTCCAGAACATTATGTAGAGAAGGCAGGAGAATGGGGATGAGTTCAAAGTACAAAGTGAACTGAATATTAAAGTGCAGATTGTATATGTCACCATTTACAACACTGAGATTTGTTTTCCTACAGGTGATCACAGTAAATCCAAGAAAGACTGCATCCAATAGGACAGATGACAAACAAATAACCAATCTGCAAACGACAACAAATGGTGCAACTACAACAAGAAAATAAATAAATAAATACATTTTGAGAACATGAGATAAAGGGTTCTTGAAAGTTTTTCCATAGGTTGTGGACACAGTTTAGTAAAGGGGCAAGTGAAGTTATCCCATTTGGTTCAAGAGCCTGATGGTTGAGCGTTAATATCTCTTCTGGAGCATGGTGGTGTGAGTCCTGATGCTCTGTACCGCTTTCCTGATGGCAGCGGTGAGACAAGAGCATGTCCTGGGTGGTGGGGATTTCTGATGATGTATGTTGCTTTCCCACAACAGTGCTCCACGTAGATGTGCTCATTGATGGGGAGAGCTTTACTGTGATGGGCAGAGCCATATCCACTACTTTTTGTAGATTTTTCCATTCAAAGGCATTGGTGTTTCAATCCAAAGTCATGCTACAGCCAGTCAATATACCATCCACTCTGCAGCTATCGAAGTTTGTTGAAGTTTTAGATGTCATGCCAAATCTTCACACACTTCTAAGGAAGTAGAGGCACTGCTGTGCTTTCTTCATACATGCTGGGCACAGGACAGGTCCCCTGGGAAGGATAATAAATCAGCCATGATGGAATGTTGGAGAAGACCCAACCCAATCAATGGTCTAACTCTACTCTGATCTCCTACTGTCTGAACACAGGTGAACACAGTTCAATTCCACAATGGCAGCCGGGAAATTTAAATTGATAAGATTGACCAGGATATTGGCAGGATTGGAGGACTTTAATTATGTGATGAGTTTGGATAGGCAAGGCTTATTTTCCCTGGAGCTGAAGAGTGACTGATAAGAATATGATCGGCAATTATATGGTAGAATATCAAAATATTTTCCTCTGGGGGACTGGGTATAAAAAGCAAGAAGCCAGAGGTTTAAGATGAGAGGAGGACATTTTAAAGAAGATCTGAGGATATTTTTTACACAAGGAATGGAAAACGCTGCTGGAGGAGGTGATTGCATCAGATACAACATGACATTTAAGATTTTTTTCAACACAGATTTAAGAAGGCAAGGTTTAGAAGGATATGCTCCTAATTCTCTTCAGCCAAAAGGTAGCGAATCTTCAGAATTCATTTCCATAGAGACCAAGTCATTAAATAAAAGATTGTTGACTGGTAAAGGGTTTAAGGCATACAGGGAAAAGGTGAAAAAATAGGGAAGAGAGAAAAACAGCCATGATCAAATGGCAGAGGAGACTGGATGGGCTGAATGTCTTAATTCTGCTCCTATAACTTGTGTGATTTAGACAAGTGGAGCTGGTGTAGAGATGGAGCAGTGGCCTGGATGTGGTGGGTTGAAGGACCCACTTCTTTGCCATACGACTCTGTAGTTGTATCACCATCAGATTATACTATCAATCATTCAAATCTAATCAATAAGCTTCAAGTCCTTGGCCTCAATACCTGTTGTGCAACTGGATCCTCGATTTACTCTCTTGTAGGCACTAGTCAGTTCAGATTGGCAACACCATCCCCATTAGCACAGGTGCACACCCAGCACTACCTATTTACACATCTAAGCACAGCTCCAATGCCTCATTTAAGTTTGCTGATAACGCCATAATCATTGGCTGAATCAAAGGTGGTGATGAATCAGTGTGTAGGAGAGAGTTTCAAAATATGTCACAACAACAACAACCTCTCACTCAATGTCAGCAAGACCAAGGATCTTATTATTGACTTCAGGAGATGAAATCAGAGGTCCACGACCCAGTCCTCAATGGGTGATCAGATGTAGAGAGGTCAGCAATTTAAAATTCCTCATTTCTCCATTTCAGAGGGTCCGTCCTGGGCCCAGCGCGTAAGTGCAAGTACAAAGACAACATGGCAGCATCTCTGTTTTCTTAGAAGTTGGCAAAGATTCAGCATGACATCTAAAACTTTGAAAAATTTCTACAGCTGTGTGGTGGAGAGTATATTGACTGGTTGCATCATGGCCTGGTATGGAAAGACCAATGCCCTTGAATGGAAAAAGCCTACAAAAAGTACTGGATACAACCATGTATAGAATCACCCATGTGTTTTAAGGTATAGCTCATTTCGTTGTTTCTGATTTGATACCTAATTTTCATTCGAATCAGTAAATGTTATATATATTAAGAGCTTCTATTAACCATGAGTGTGGGACAGAGTCAAATGATTTTAGGTAGTTAGTATATCAACGTGAAAGATATCTGCTTTTTCGTCGGGCTTGATTTAGAATTACCGAATCTATTATCAATTGTTCTTTACATCCTTTCATACTCTTACAACATCCTTTCTGCTCTTCTGTAAGTATATTATGGGTATCAAAGTGAGTGGTGATTAGTTGTGAGATGCATGATGTTGCAACTGTATATATAGTTTGTAAACAAGTAACAGGATGATATTTTGATGAGTTATTTGTGATTTCTCCTTTAGATAAGAGATATGTTTTACCTTCTGTCAAAAATTCAGGTACTTTTTTAGGATTTTTAAGAAAGTGTTGATATGCATTAATAGGTAAAGCTGAAAGAAAGTAAATTTTTTCATCCATTAATTATGAATATTATCACTTTCAGTACTTTTGCAGATGTGGATATTTTTATTACCTCTTTCAGCATATCCATTGTAAGTTCAGGTATTTGCTTTTCTTCAAACATATGAGTGCATTCTTTTCCTTCCCTAATTCAGCTTGTTTTTTGATTGTATTGACCTGTTTGACCAGATATTAGACCAAAAGTTCATTATCTCTGTGTTTGTTGGTAATTCCGTGCTGGGGCAGGTGCATCAAATTTGATTACAATGTCCTATATAAACCTTTTTCATTGTTTCTGAACTGGTAATTCTGCTTTCTTTGTCTGGTGCATTTCATGTATCTATTTAGTCTATACACTAAGCTTCTGTTTTAATGCATCTAAAAAATTGCAGTGCTTTTGTTAGGCTGATCATATCTTGTATGGACCTTTTATTTCCTTACTATTTCTTTAGCTTTTCTCTTAACGTTCTTTCTCAGGTTACCCTTTTTCTTCTCCATTAGGCTGGCTATTTCTGCCCTTAAGTTTTCAATTCTGTTGATAAATCTCTTCTGCCATTTTGGTGTTCTCACTTCATTATTCAGTTTTGAGTTTCTATTAATGAATGCCTCTATTTTGGAGCCATTGCACTGTGTTAATGCTGCACAGTATGTTATTGTGTGTAGTTCTTCAAATGTTTCAAGTTTTCCTAAATGTTGCAGTAATATGATATTGTTGAGAATATTAACAACTTTTGCAAATTTTGATGACATATTTTGTTTTCATATATAGGGTCTTTTTGTTGGATTAATGCACATATATTCCTTTGGTGTGGTGTTAAATATTAGAACAATTTTGCTTGTATGCTTGGCTTTGTCATCAGCATTTTGCGGAGGTACTGGATCTATGTTGTTCCTATTAATATCCAATTGTGAAGCAGTTGAAGTAATTGTATTTTCATCAGTGCTTCAGTGCATCCGCATTATTCTTATGTGTAATACTGCCATGGCTGTTAGATTGGTTTCTTTCTAGGTGTTGTGCAACTTCATGTTTTATTTGGTTTAACATGTCTATAGGGATTAAGTTTTTTTTTATTATTTATTATTACTACTACTAATATTACTCTCTTCTGTAGTCGCACAATTTGCTGTATTTTGTATATTGGTTATTTGCCCGTCATTCATCCTGTTGGATGCAGTCTTTCACTGATTCTTCTGTGTTTCCTGGATTTACTTTGAATCAACAGCATCATCGTCATCATCAGGGAAGGTGCTCAGACATCTTATGCCCTCGTAATACTGCTGCAATCTTCTCATGTCTTGTAATCTGAATGGGAAATCTACGGCAATGAGGAAGAAAGGTAAGAATAGATGTTGTGTTTTTAATTATTTGGATTTGCTGTAACATTTTAATAATGAAAAGCTGTTTTTTTTAAGCATCATCATCATCATCATCATCATCATCAGGTGCCGTGCCCAGTTTGAGCTTTGACTGCCATGGCCCACACACTCCTGTTTCGGGTCAAGTGAATCAATTCATTGGTATTCATTTCCAGTTCTCTGGCTGGTGTCCCCATCATCACTTGTCTTTGCATTCCTCTTGCTTTCTTCCCTTCAATCTCTCCCATAATTACCGTGCATTCTAACTCCTCTTTCGTAATCACATGTCCAATGAAGTTATGTTGCCCTTTCATGATCTCATACATATTTCTCTTTTTGTGTTTGCTCTGTTCATGACATCCTTGCTAGATATTCGTTTCGTCCATGATATTCTTTGCATCCTCCTCAAAGACCACATCTCTGCTGCTTCAATTCATTTCCTCATGTTACTGGATATTGTCCAACATTCTGAGCCATATAACATAACTGGATAAATGTAACATTTCAATACTCTGAGCCGGGTTGTCATGCCTGGTTAAGTATTAGTCAGTATACTCTTCATTCTCTTAAAGGTGTCTTTTGCCATCCCTATTCTTCTTTTGATGTCCATGTCGCACCTGCCATCTGATGTCACCCAGCTTCCTAAGTAGCAAAAGTTCTGTACTTGTTTTATGTCTTCCCCATTTATTCTCAGCCTGCAGATAGGATTCTCCTTCTTTTTTGATATCACCATACATTCTGTCTTTTTGCAATTGATAGATAGACCCATTTTTGCACTTTCTTCAACAATTATATCAATTAAGTTTTGTAGTTCTTCCTCCATATTTGCAATTAACACAGTGTCATCCACATATCTGAAATTATTGATGTTTTCACCACCAACTTTGATTCCCAAGATGTCTCTTATTTTTTGTAATATTGTTTCACTGTACACATTAAATAAATCAGGGGAGAAAACACACCCTTGTCGAATGCCTCTCTTGATTTTTGCAACCTGACTCACTTTTCCATCTATTCTTACAGCGGCAGTTTGTTCCCAGTACAGGTTTCTGATTAGGTGGAGGTCTTTCGAATCTAGACCTAGAGTTTTCTGTAATATTTCAAATAACTTATTGTGCTTCACTTTATAATATGCTTTTGTGTAGTCGATAAAACAAACAAGCAAATCTTTTTGCACTTGAGTAGCTTGTTCTGATAGTATCTTTAACATCAATGTTGCGTTTTTTGTACCTTTGTCTTTCACAAAACCACATTGTTCTTTACCTATTTCAGCTTCTATCTTACTTTTAGCTCTTGTCATCAAAATTCTTAGAAGTATCTTAGTGATATGACTCATTAGATTTAGATTATGAGGACAGTTAGTCCTCATTTATTGTCAATTAGAAATGCATGCATTAAAAAATGATACAACGTTCCTCCAAAATGATATCACAAAAAAAACCCAGGACAAACCAAGACTAAAACTGATGAAACCACATAATTATAACATATAGTTACAACAATGCAAAGCAATACTGTAATTCGATAAAGAGCAGACCATGGACACGGTAAAAAAAAGTCTCAAAGTCCCGATAGACTCGTCTTATGATCCTATGAAATTCACATTCTATTGCTCCAAGTTTCTTAGGAAGAGTGATAAATACTGATTTTTTTCATCTCTTCTGGTATTATTCCAGTCTCATAAATGTCATTGATTAAATCAGTAAGTTTTTCAATTCCATAATCTTCAAGGGCGATAATTTGTTCTATTACTAATTCATCAGGACCTTCGCTTTCTTCATCTTATTTATTGCATCACGAACTTCAGATTTTAAAATACTTGGACCTTCTATGTTCTTCTTAATTTCTGTTTTATCGTCTCAATCGTCTTTAAACAATTCCTGAATATACTCAGTCCATCTGTTCATAATCTCATCTTTTTCCATGACAATGGTACCGTCCTTTGCTTTCAAACATAGACCTGAAGAACAGAAGAGCTTTTTACCAGTGATATTCTTGATTTGTTGATGTAACCTTTTTGGATCAGTAATAGGGATTCTTTCTATTTGCTCACATTCCTGGGTTAACCATTCTTCTTTGGCTTTTTGACATAAGCTTTTAACTTTTTTATCTAAGGACTTATATTCTACCGGATTTGTTTTCTTATGACTCCTTTCTTCCATTAGATTTTTGATTTCATCTGTCATCCATATATTCTTTGTGCTTTTTTCTTTTTCAGGAATCACTGACTTTGCTGATTCTATCAAGGCATCATTTAGAGAGTTAAATTTCCTTTCTACATGATTGCTATCATCTTCAACAGATTCTATTTCTAGACTTTGAAATCTGTTCCTTACTTCAATTGTAAATTTTTGTCTTAAGTTTTCTTCTTTAATGAATTGCAAGTAGTCAAGGGATTGTTCAGATTTTTGCTTCTTTAGTTTTTTTAAGTTTTACTTTTGCATGACGTATTACTGGGTTATGGTCACTATTACAGTCAGCACCTGGATATGTTTTGCATTGAGTCACTGAGTTTCTAAATCTTTAGTTTACAGTAATAAAGTCAATTTGATTTTTAGTGTTATCACCTGGACTTTTCCAGGTCCACAAGCATCTTGGAAGACAAAATAATATATTTTGTGAGTTTGACCATGGTTTTCTTAGCAAATAGATTCTAGGAAACCTAGTATCTAGCAATGGTGGTTTGCTACTGCCTACCATTGGGCGAACTAAAGAAATCGCCATTTCTCTTCCCAAATGTTCATCCGCCTGTACTATAGCCATTGAGATTTGAGGTCCTAGCTCATCCGCATTCTCCGTCATAAGTTCAGTTATTGAACCTGCCGGATCTGTCGTTGGCCTTCGCTCGTATCCTGAGCAGGAACCCTTGCAGGTGCTACCATTCCGGGTCAGAGTGGTCCTGGGAGCAATGAATGACGAAGGGGTAACTCCACTTTTCCCAAAGCTCTGAAAGTCCCCAATCAGAGCCTCATCACCAGTTGCAGTTTAGAGTCGTACCCAGGACAATTATTACTCTGAATGCCTGCAAGAAAACATATCTCATGGTTGTGTATGGTGATAATGTTTAGTTTTGAATTTTTGACTGTGATGTAAATCAGCATTTCCACTCTCTATGAAACAGCTGATTGTTATTAAATAAAACAGTTTATTCATTCAAGTCCTTCAGACAGGAGGTTTATAATCCTAACTTGAAACAAAAACAGGTTGGGCAGCGTCCATGGGAACAGGAGCATGGGGACAATGTGTTGTGTCAAGAACTTCATCAGAACTGGCAATCTTTATTGTCCTTGATCTGAAGCGCCGTTCACTGGTTGAACTCTTCCGCACTTTCTAAATTTGTTTGGGATTTCTAGAATCTGCCACTTTTATCTCTAGAAATTCCATCCTTGCCGATTGATGATTCTGACCCACCAACCTTATTGCCTTCTTTAGGGGCAATTAGGGATGAACATATCATCATCAAGTTAATTGTCACAGGCATACATCATGAAATTTATTGTTTTGTGGCAACAGTACAGTGCTATATTACTATGTAAGATTAATTGCAATGAAAATAAGTATTGTAAAAGAGGAATAATGTTCCTGGGTTCAGGGACTATTCAAAAACCTGATGGAGGAGGAGAAGAAGCTGTTCCTAAAAAGTCGAGGTTGTTTCTTCAGGCTATAGTACCTCTTCCCTAGTGGTAATAACAAGAGGGCGTGATCCAGCTCATGAGGGTCCTTAATGATGGATGCTGCCTTTTTGAGGCACCACATTTAGAAGATGTCCTTGACAGTGGGGAGGCTTATGCCAGTGATGGAGCTGACTGAGCCTAGAACCCTCTACAGCCTCTTTTGATTCTGTGCAATGGAATCTCTATCTGAAGCATCTTCATGCTCTAGGGTTTACTTTTCTATTGGAATCTTGGCCAATCTGTCTTCCGTCCTTCAGAAGTCAAAAGTCACCTCATTGTCCACTGACCCTGCTTAACCTGTACAATCCCTTTAACCATCATACTGATATACACTGACTATTCAGTTCACCAAAGTTTCAGATTTAAAATTCCCCTTGCTTAAAAAGCAGGAAACTGGAGGAATTCAGTGTGTCTTTGAGTTCTGCAAGGATGATCAAGCAGTTTGTTTTCTGCTCCAGATTTGAAGGTGTCCTCAATAACGGGGAAGGCTTATGCCTGTGAACATCAGGATTGACATTGATTACTACATCTCATGAGCATAAATAACTAACACATTATTACTGTCTGGAGCTTGATTTATCAGATTCTCCATTTTCATTTTGAAACTTAGTTTTTAAAAGCAATCTTTGAAGACTGGATTTTGACCAAACAGGACATGCTTATCTCAGTTCCAGTCAAAGCTACACACTCCTAGTTAGAATAATAAAGATGGTTATTATTCCAAAGGTTGATGACAAAGACAAATTCAAATACATGGACAATTGGTGTCCTATCACCATTGGCTCAATTCTATTGAGATTGTTGTCAAAGATTTTGGCCAAGAGGCTGATGAATATGGTTATTTTAAGCTGTCATCTGAAAGGATTTGTTACAACTACACCTGGTTGCAAATAAAATATTGTTATTTTGAATAAATTAATAAAGGGGGCCACATTGGGATAAGATTTCATGCAGCTGTGGAACCATACATCTTTTCTCAATGGCATCCAGAGATGTATTCCTGCTCCTTGCAGATTTCAGCCTATTTAAATCTGGCCTGCCGTCCTCTGGTCACCTCCTGACCATCCTTTCTTCTTGCTGTTGCCGTCAGGCAGGAGATACAGGATACCAGGTTCAGGAACAGTTATTACCCTACAGCTATCAGGGTCCTGAACAACTGTGGATAACTTCACTTACCACAACCCTGAATTGATTCCACACCTACAGATTTACTTTCAAGGTCTCTACAACTCATCTTATCAGTATTATTGGTGTATTTATTTTTTATTTTTCACAATTTGTCTTCTTTTGCACCTTTGTTGTTTGCCAGTCTTTGTTAATGTATAGCTTTCATAAATTATGCTAAATGTTTTAATTTTCCAGTAAATGTCTTCAAGAAAATGCATCTCAGGGTTGCATATGGTGACATGTACATATTTGGATAATAAATTCACTTTGATTTTGATCTGAACTATAAAAAGGGTCCTGAGAGTCACTGCTATGATCACCAGTTAATGTGCTGGCTAGAATGCTATTATCAAATCCTCACTGTAGTACACTGACTAGGCTCTATTGGTGTTTACAACATGAAGTTTAAAATACCACGGATTATGACATCGTCAGAAAAGGCAGCTGACTTCCATTTTACCCGACACAGGCAGATCAGAATGAAAAAAGCCCAGAACATAAAATTCCTCTTTTACTGCGGCCGAATTTGGAGAATTGCTGTAATTAAGTGGCTGGTTATTATGATCTTACTGGAATGGAACGTTGTCATAATTATTGCATTTTGTCCATAATCAGTCCAATGTGACGATGGATAATTCTATTAGACTATCCATTGTGATTAGCGCACAATGGCACATCACCATCTTTGTCACTGAAAGTGCCAAGTTGCAATCAGGTCTTATGAAATGAATTTCCTGCTCATGTAACATTGTGTACCCAATATAAAATATTGATAAAGATACTGGTACCCTAATACTGTATACATTGGAGTTTAGTATGATGTGTACATAAGATGCATGATCATGCATTGAAAGACCAATTATTTCTACTGTTTACTGTATATTACTTCCTTTCACTTGTTCAATTAATATTTTCTACCTTCAAATGTTCAGGAAAATATTACTATATCAGATGTTAGAAAGGTGTGACATTTCCCACATCAGTCCTTATCTTCTTTGCCACCTTGTTTCAATATCTTGTAATTTTTATATTTACTTGTTAGCCTTTGCAGTCAAGCCTTGCAGTTTTATGATGTGGTATTACATGTTGTGGTGTGAGATAAAGAGTAATGTTCAGCAAGGTTCAAGTGTGAAGTTAATATTTTCTTTTGAAAAGGAAATTCAAGCCATTTGTTCGAGATGTGCATGCAGAAGAGATTTTGTTTAATTCGGTGATGCATACAGCACATTCAGTACATCATGGGCCAAAGGACCTTCCTCTGAGCTGTACTGTTCTGTGTTCTAGAAAGAACAAAATAGAAAGAAAGTACACTTTGCCTGGGCTTTTTGGACATGGAACAAGATCATGACTGAACCTTTAGCTTGTTCACTTTCCCACTGAATCATTGTCATTATCAAAAAAAAAATAACATCAACCTCAGACTGGAATGTACTCAGTGACTGGCAATCTTGAAGACAGAGAGCTCTGAAGTTTTGTATTCTACTCTTCACCTCAGTGTAAATGATTAACTTCTTATCCAAAGACCACAATTTCTGATTTGAGATTAGTCAGATACAAGAAACAACTTCTTAACTAACAGACGTTGCTGTGTCTCATTGAGATCACTACTCATTAGTCACAAAATCTCAGAAAGATTAGTTCAAAGTACATTTATTATCAAAGTATGTATACCATACACAACCTTTAAATTCACCACAAAACAAAGAAAGCCAATAGAGCCCATTAAAAAAGACAATCAAACATCCAATGTGCAGAGAGAAAAAAACTTTAGAACTGAAGTTCATGAAAGGGAGAACGAAGCAGCCACAGCCGATTCATGAGCTTATTAGTTGCAGGCCACAGCGTAGAGACAGGTAAAACTCGTAGAGCAGTGAGATGAACCCGTCCACCCCTCACCTCTGGCCCTGGCACCCTGACCTTTTCAAATTGGCCCGGTGCTTGAATCATTCAAACCTCGGGTCATTCCTTGCTTGTGGACTTGGGCCCTGCTTCTTTAGTTGGTCGATTATGGTCCCGAACATCCACCCCCCCCACCACCCCCAGTTACGCTTGGCACAATGCTATTACATTGCTTGTGGCATTGGAATCCGGAGTTCAATCGTGGTGTTCTGTGTAAAAAGTCTCTGTACCTCTGCCCATGGAATACTTGGTTTTCTCCGCATGCTCTGATTTCCTCCCACAGTTCAAGGATGTACTAGTTAGTAGGTTAATTGGACATTGTAAACTGTCCCGTGAGTAGTTGAGTTTATTGGAGGTTGCTCAGTGGTGCGTCTCGAAGGGCTGGAAGTACTGATTCTGCACGCTATCTTTAAAAAGTAAAGAATAAATGAGGGAACTCAGAATAGAGAATTAAACAGTGTACATTGTCTATCATAAGGAAACAAAATAAATTAAACCAGGCAACTGTCTTTAGTAAAATCTGAAATGGAAAGAATGCTGAAACCACTTTGGATGTTGGTATCAAATGATTTCTCTTCAGATGAAATCTGTATGCTAAAGGCATTGGATCAAGATTTACTTATTCTGTCCCTTGGGTTTTTATGATAATCATCAGGTCTGTCCAATTAAATACCATCCTCTAATGGAGAATCAATTTTCATGAAGGGCTTTTGTATAAATTTGGCAGCTTTGATCACCTGGCAATTTTACTGTCATAGTGAGCTTCCTATACTTTGTTAAATTGTTTTTTTAATTTCCATCCACAGCCTGCTTTCTCCAACAGGAACACTTCCAAGTCCTGCTGGCCCATGAATCACATCGTACACCTCAGTTCTTAGAGGTGTTTGCCAAAAGACAGTTTGATATAAATGTGGAAGGAAAATGAGGAACACAAGAGATTATGTTGTGTATTTAACATATCAGTATTGTTTGAGTAATATTGTAAATATATTGTTTGAATAAACATTCTTGTTCATTTAAATAATTCATTATGGGTTATATGTAAAAATAAGTGAATTGCACACTGTATGTCATGACACTACCATGTGATACACGAGCATCTCGCTTAAAGCAAACACAAAGTTAGATACGTTTTTGGGGTTGCAAAATACAACAGTGGCAACGAGGTATTTAATAAAAAATGAACCCAAGACGACTACCTACCTGTTGAAGCATGATGAGCTGATTGAATTTAAAAAAAGTTCAACTTGAAACCGTTGAGTAAAAAAAGAACAGCACAGCAAGTGTATCTTCGGAAGCGACAGAATTTTTTAAGAAGGCAAAAAATGGACAAATTCACAGGTTCATAAACAATGAGTACCAGATAATAATAATCATCAAAAAACCAAAAACATTTACCACATTTCTTCCATACATTTCCCTGAGAACATCTGTTTCCAATTTATGCTTCCAAGTTCCTGTCTGATAGCCTCATATTTCCCCTTACTCTAATTAAACGTTTCCCTAACTTGTCTGTTCCTATCCCTCTCCAATGCTACATTAAAGGAGATAGAATTGTGATCACTATCTCCAAAATTCTCTCCCACTGAGAGAGCTGACACCTAACCAGGTTCATTTCCCAATACCAGGTCAAGTACAGCCTCTCCTCTTGTAGACTTATCTACATATTTTGTCAAGAAACTTTCTTGAACACACCTAAAATTCTCCACCCCATCTAAACCTTCACTCTAGGGAGATGCCAATCAATATTTGGGAAATTAAAATCTCCCACCACAACAGCCCTGTTATTATTACACCTTTCCAGAATCTGTCTCCCTATCTGCTCCTCGATGTCCCTGTTACTATTGCGTGGTCTATAAAAAACACCCAGTAAAGTTATTGACCCCTTCCTGTTCCAAACTTCCACCCGCAAAGACTCTGTGGACAATCACTGTATGACTTTCTCCTTTTCTGCAGCTATGACACTATCTCTGATCAGCAGTGCCACACCCCCACCTCTTTTGCCTCCCTCCCTGTCCTTTCTGAAACATCTAAAGCCTGGCACTTGAAGTAGCCATTCTTGCCCCTGCACCATCCAAGTCTCTGTAATGGCCACAATATCATAGCTCCAAGTACTGATCCACACTCTAAGCTCATCATCTTTGTTCATAATACTCCACACATTAAAATAGACACATCTCAAACCATCGGTCTGAGCGTGTCTCTGCTCTACCACCTGCCTATCCTCTCGCACTGTCTCCAAGCTTTCTCTATTTGTGATCCAACAGCCCCTTCCTCCGATATTTCAGTTCAGCTCCCACCACCCCCCCGCTATTCCAGTCTAAACTCTCCCCAATAGCCTGCGCAGTTCATTTATTTTTGTCTGCCTGACATGCTCTTTGTACGTGTCCTACCTACTTTGTTGCATTTTCTGCAAGTTTCACCTTTAAACCTGTATTAGTCACACCTAGTCCTATATGTGAGCCACTGCCATATAAATAACACAATCTGTTTGGCCAGAACTGTTTCTGTTTTGACATTGTAATTTTGTTCATTCGCACTTTTATTCCTGACTGCAACTCAGTTGTGTACTTCTGCCATCTACAACTGGATCCCACCACCAAGCACATCTTTCCCTCCCGCACCCCCCCCCCCCGCCACTTTCTGCCTTCCTCTGGGATCGCTCCCTACGCGACTCCCTTGTCCATTCATCCCTCGCCACTGATCTCCCTCCTGGCACTTATCCTTGCAAGTGGAACAAGTGCTACACCTGCCCCTACACCTCCTCCCTCACTACCATTCAAGGCCCTAAACAGCCCTTCCAGGTGAGGCGATACTTCACTTGTGAGTTTGTTGGGGTCGTATACTGTGTCCGGTACTCCTGTATATCAGTGAGGCCCGATGTAGATTGGGAGTCCGCTTCGTCAAGCATCTACACTCCGTCGGCTGGAATAAGTGGGATCTGCCAGTGGCCACCCATTTTAATTCCACTTCCCATTCCTATTCCGATATGTCCATCCATGTTCTCCTCTACTGTTAGGATGAGGCCACATTTAGGTTGGAGGAATAACAGCTTATATTCTGTTTGGGTAGCCTCCAACGTGATGGCATGAACATCGATTTCTCAAACTTCCAGTTGTGCCTCCTTCCGCCTTCACCCTTTCCCATCCCGTTTACCCTCTCTCATGTTATCTCCTTGCCTGCCCATCGCCTCCCTCTGGTGCTCCTCCCCAACTCCCATTTCTTCTTTCTTCCATGGCCTTCTGTCTCTTTCACCAATCAACTTCCTAGCTCTTTGCTTCATCCCTCCTCCTCCAAGTTTCACCTATCGCAAGTGTTTCTCTCTCCCCTTCCCCTACCTTTCAAATCTATTCCTCAGCTTTTTTTCTCCAGTCCTACCGAGGGTTTCGGCCCTCAACATCGACTGTGCTTTTTTCCATAGATGCTGCGTGGCCTGCTGAGTTCCTCCAGCATTTTGTGTGTGTCTCTCTGTCTGCTGTTTCCATTGATACAGTGATTTCAACCACTCTTAAATGTAGTTTTTCTTCAGTTAAGAACAATTTTTGAATGCTTTCTTGTAAGATTCCACAAACTTAGCATCTTTCAGTGGATCATTAAGCCCATCTTTGAAATGACAATGCTCAATTTTTTCCAACTCAGGCACGTGCACTGAAATGGACTCCCCTTCCTTTCAATTCCACATGAAACCTAAAGCATTCTGCAATCAACAGTCGTTTCAGTTCTAAATATTCCAGCATCACTTACATGATATCAGCAAAGCTAATTTTGGCTGATTTGGTTGGAGTTTCTCATTGACTTTTCTATTTGCTTAAAAATACAGCTTAATCCATTTTGTATAGTCAGTTATTTTTTGTGTAATCAAACACACCCATTTTATCGATGCATCTAGCCAAAATGAAAACCATCAAGTTGGTTAAGTCCTGGATAATTCACCGGGACCGGACAGGGAGTACCCCAGGCTACAGTGAGAAGCGATGGAGGAGATTGCTGAGCCTCTGGCGATGATCTTTCCATCATCAATGAGGACAGGAGAGGTTCCGGAGGATTGGAGGCTTGCGGATGTTGTTCCCTTATTCAAGAAAAGGAGTAGAGATAGCCCAGGAAATTATAGGCCAGTGAGTCTTACTTCAGTGGTTGGTAAGTTGATGGAAAACATCCTGAGAGGCAGGATTTATAAACATTTGGAAAGGCATAATATGATTAGGAATAGTCAGCATGGCTTCGTCAAAGGCAGGTCGCGACTTACGAGTTTGATTGAATTTTATGAGGGTGTAATTGAACACATTGATGCAAGTAGAGCAGTAGATGTAGTGTATATGGATTTCAGAAAGGCATTTGATAAGGTACCCCATGCCAGGCTTCTTGAGAAAGTAAGGAAGCATGGGATCCAAGAGGACATTGCTTTGTGGATCCAGAACTGGCTTGCCCACAGAAGGCAAAGACTGGTTATAGATGGGTTGTATTCTGCATGGTGGTCGGTGACCAGTGGTGTGCCTCAGGGATCTGTTCTGGGACCCCTACTCTTTGTGATTTTTATAAATGACCTGGATGAGGAAGTGGAGAGAAGGGTTAGAAAGTTTGTTGATGACACAATGTTGGGTGTGTTGTGGATAGTGTGGAGGGCTGTCAAAGGTTACAATGGGACATTGATAGGATGCAAAACTGGGCTGAGAAGTAGCAGATGGAGTTCAACCCAGGTAAGTGTGAAGTGGTTCATTTTGGTGTGTCAAATATGATGGCAGAATATAGCATTAATGGTAAGACTCTTGGCAGTGTGGAGGATCAGAGGGATCTTAGGGTCCAAATCCATAGGACACTCAAAGCTGCTATGCAGGCTGACTCTGTGGTTAAGAAAGCATACGGTGTATTGGTCTTTATCAACTGTGGGATTGAGTTTAAGAGCTGAGAGGTAATGTTGCAGCTATATAGGACCCTGGTCAGACCCTGCTTGGAGTACTATACTCAATTCTGGTCGCCTCACCACAGGAAGGATGTGGAAACCATAGAAAGGGTGCAGAGGAGATTTACAATGATGTTGCCTGGATTGGGGAGCATGCCTTATGAGAATAGGTTGAGTGAACTTGACCTTTTCTCCTTGAAACGACGGAGGATGAGAGGTGAACTGATAGAGGTGTACAAGCTAATGAGAGGCATTGATCGTGTGGACAATCAGAGGCTTTTTCCCAGGGCTGAAATGGCTCACACAAGAAAGCACAGGTTTAAGGTGCTTGGAAGTAGGTACAGAGGAGATGTTGGGGGTAAGTTTTTTACGCAGAGAGTGGTGAGAGCGTGGAACGGGCTGCTGGCGGTGGTGGTGGAGGCGGATATGGTTGGGTCTTTTAAGAGACTCCTGGAAAGGTACATGGAGCTTAGAAAAATAGAGGGCTATGGGTAAGCCTGGGTAGTTATAAGGTAAGGACATGTTTGTCACAGCTTTGTGGGCCGAAGGGCCTGTATTGTGCTGTAGCTTTTCTGTTTCTACGTTTCTAAGAGAAAAAGTTAAGAAGTCAAGTTGCAGTTTCAAAAACGCACTAATATGCACACCGTTGATGAAAAATCTGATAATGATGAGAGTGACACCGGATTGTGTAGCCTTGAGATTTACAATGTGAATACTAACAGTAGACAGGCAGTACGGCTTAAAGCAGAAGTGAACTGCAAATTAATTAAAATGGATTTGGACACTAGCTCAGCTATTTCAGTCATTCCACAAAATGAGTTTGAATGGCATTTCAAAGACACTAAACTAAAGCCTGCAGATATCCAACTTAGAACTAATACTGAGGGAAAGTTAACTCCTGTGGGAATGATATTCGTAACAGTGAAATACAACTACCAATAAGCCACCTTGTGCTTGTCTGTGATACAAACAGGAAGTTCAGCTTTGTGCGGATGTGATTGGCTCAGACAACTGCAACTTGATTAGAGATCCATCCAACATTTTCATGCCACATCCCCTGCAATAGAGTCAACTGAAAGTGAATTAAGGAAGGTACTGGATGATGCCACAACTGTCTTTATGCTGTACACCATGAAACATTGCCCAACAGAGGGCAAACAGCTGTTGGTGACAACCTCTGTGCCTCTGGTTTGAAAGCATGTTGAACCAAGGAAGGACCATGCTGCTCAGAGGAATCATGAAAGTGATGAAAACTATGGTCCGACTACATCTGATCTTATTGGCAACTTCTGATATGTCATTCAGAAGCTTCTGATATGTCATTCAGGCAATTTCTTGTAAAATATGGCTTGGTTTTAAGCTGGAAGAGAGTTCTGGAAAAATGAAGGTGAGAAAAAGAAAGATGAGAAGTTGAAAATGAGGAGGGGGGAGTGGGGGAAGGTTCCGGAGCTGGCAGGGTTGACTCCCGCAGCCACCATGGAGTAGGCCCCAGAGCCTAGGATTGTTTTCACAGCCATGGGTCTTATCTGTCAAGCAGTGACCTCCCATGTCAGGGAAGACGTTATCCGGCAAGAGTAAGCAATCCTCCACAGCGATGAAATCTTGAAGCCTGAATGCATGTACTATATGTAGATGTCGATATAGTAGTTGTATTTTATAGTATACTGTGTTGAGATGCATCCTATATTGAGTTGGAGTTTATAGCTAAGCAGGAAGGAGTGTTTTGTATTTAATATTTCAGTAATATTTGAGTAATATTTTACATACTGTATATTGTTTGATTAAGCATTCTTGTTTATATAAATATTTCATTACGGGTTATATGTAAATATAAGTGAATTGTATAGGTAAGACACTGTAGTAACAAACTGTGGTTCACAGATGATGGTGTGTTCCCGTTCATGGAGCTTGCCAATATCCTTCCCCCTCCCCATCCCCCTCCTCCTCTCCCTTCCCCTACCCTTCCCCTCCCCCTCTCCTCCCCTTTTCCCTCTCCCGCACTCTCTCCCACTCCCCTTCTCCCCATCCTTCTCCCTCTCCCCCTCTCCTCTCCCTCTCCCTCCCCTCCCCCTCCCCTACACCTCACTCTCTCACTCGCTCCATCTCTCACTCCCCCTCTCTTTCTTCCCCCTCTCTTTCTTCCCTCTCCCTCTCCCTCTCCCTCTCCCTCTCCCTCTCCCTCTCTCGCTCACTTTCTCCCCCTCTCTCCCTCTCCCCCCTCCTCCTCTCACGAGGGAGAGTTTGCTGCTGATTCTCAAGTCAGGGAACTCGAAATAAAAACCAATGCTTCAGACTGACTAACATCGAAATGGTAACTGTGGTCTCCAGTCTCGCTGTGGAAGGAATGATATCTGTCTCTCCCTTGTTAGTGAGAGAGAGAACCTCAGGGATATCAAAACATTGGAGTAAACAGTTAGTTTTTGATGGACTGTAGACCATGGTCTCCCTTTGGGGGCTTTGCTGTTGTTTGCACGTTGGGTGGTGGGAATGCTGATACTTTATGCCAAAGTAAGTGGGGGGAAGTGGAGGGGCAGGGGTGATGCTGCTTGTGCATGGGAGGGGTCAAGGGGCTTTGGTGCCCTTACATTTTTTTTTGTCATTCATTCTTTTCACCTCCCTCAACAATCTGCAGTCTGTTGGTTAAGAAGCTAAGGATTCCTAACCAACAGAATGCAAGTTGGCATGTCATTCACTTTGCCTTGAAGGATTTATAATGCAAAAAAAAAAGACAGCAGTGCTTACAATCATTAATTAAGCTAAATTAGAAATGGTGGCACTAAAGCTATGATCTAAAGGCCCCGCAATAGTACACACGCAGAATAATTAACAGGTAGCTCTGCTTGTGAATTATTGATTATGATACTATTAGTTTAACTTTAAGAGATAACAAAATAAAACCTCACCTCAAATGGAGAAGAATGTAAATTCCTTACATATTGGAGGCTGACCTGTTAGATACTATTATGAGTATGAATCCTTTGATTAAAGATTATATTGGAAGAATTTATAATTTATTATTGCAATGGGATAAGCGTCCTTTATCTAAGATTAAACAGGATTGGGAAAAGGAACTTAATTTGACTCTTATGACGGAGGATTGGATGCAGATTTTGAAGTTGGTTAACTCTTCTTCAATTTGTGCTAGCCATTCATTGATTCAATTTAAAATTGTACATCATTATCATTTTTCGAAGGAGAGACGTTCTAAAATCTTATCTAATGTTGATAGTCATTGTGATAGATGTAAAACTGAGATAGCTACACTGACACATATGATTTGGTCTTGTTCTATATTGGAAAAGTTCTGGATGTCGGTTTTTTCAACAATTTCTGAAGCACTTAAAATTAATCTCCAACCTAATATATTAACTGTGCTTTTTAGAATAATTCCTCAAAATATTCATGGTATTTCTGTGTCTGACCAACATGTTATTGCGTTCGGTACATTGATAGCTAGGAGGGCCATTTTGTTGAAGTGGAAGGATACATCGGCTCCCACTTTGTCACAATGGTTCTCTCAAGTGATGCTATGTCTTAGTTTGGAGAAAATTAGAAGTCGAACCTTTGAACCTTTATTTGATTTTAAGAAAAGATGGGGCTCATTTGCTCGTTATTATCATTTGAGTTAATTGATATAATTTTTCCACGATCTAATTGTAAATATTTTAGTCTATTTTCTTTTCTTGCTGGTGGTTTGATGTTTATTTCTAGAAGCTTTTTGTATGATGCATGACTCTGGGGTTGTACACCTAATGGGTTCTTTTTTTTCTCACTTTTTTGCTTTGTAGGGTTTTTTTGTTATCACAATTTTTTTACAATCTTTAAGATAATATCTTTTTTGAGACATTGTAAGTATTGTTACTTCAATGTACTCATGTTATTTTTTCTGTATAATATAATAATAAAAAGATTTGAAAAGAAAAGAAAAAGTGATCTGAGGTATCACCAATATTAGATATACTTTGATAATATATTGTTAACAGTCTAGCAACCAGAATTAAAGTTATAAAACAAACAAGTATTTTGTTCAAACCCTTAGCTTGAATTGTCAACCAAGCCGACCTTGTTTTCCCCATATTTCCATCAAGTCCTCCCAGACTTTGCCAATGACTGGCAGACGGGGGATAATTTTCAGATGCCAATTAACCCTGCCTGCTTCAATGGGTTATGAGAGGAACAAGAAGACCTGGGAAAAAGCTATGCAGTCAAGAAGAGAGAATGCATACAGCACCAGAGATGAGGTTTGAACCTGGGTTACAGGAGGTGTGAGGCAGCAGTACTACTAGTTGTGGCACTGTGCCATTGATTCAGACACAAGAGTTCAAACTCCAATGTGACCACTAAGTGTTTCAGTAATGAAATGTGGTGGTGCAGCTGTTAGTGCTACTGTCCCACAGCTCCAGAGACTGAAGTTCGATCCTGACTTTGGTGTTGTCGATGAGTTTGGACATTCTCCCCGCAACCATCCAGAAAAACAGAGGAGTGCCCTCGAAGAATGAATGACAGATAAATGTTAGAACCCCAAAGACACCCCCCGCAGCTCCCTCCTCCCATACGTAAGCAGCAGCAAAGCAGCAATCCCCCCCTCCCCCACCAGCAAAATGAAGCATCTGCACCCACCACCGAGCACGCAAGCATGAGCAAAGTCGCAGTACTCCAAAGACTACTCGTTCACCCGGTAACTCGACATACCACAGCATGTCCCTAATATGGCGAGATGGGAGACATAACAATCAACTTGCTGATTTATGGTGTTAAAAGTCCATTGCATCACTTTTTCCGAGCTCTGTGCCCAAAGAACTTGGGTCTCTAGGCACACAGCCAGCAGCTAGCTAGCTGCTTTCGATCTTCCGTCTCCCATGACACACCGGATTCCTGCAGAGTCACCGATCTTCAGATCCATAATATCACGGAATTCCGAAGGCGAGCTAGTCTCCTAGGCTGCATCCTTGGCATATCAAATAACGGCCAGTCGTGAAACCCCATTCCTGCAAAGAACCAAAGTCAACGAGTAACTCCAAGTCAGGGTCTTCCAAAGTCATGTTGGGAAATTAATTTATAAATTCACCAATGGCACCATTGTTGTTGATACAATCTGACATGGCAATGAGGAGGTGTACAGGAGTGAGATAAATTGGCTAGTTGAGTGGTGTCACAACAACAACCTTACACGCAATGTCAGCAAGACTAACTGATTGAGGTCTTCATGATGGGAAGTTGGGAGAACATGCATTAGTCCTCATTGAGGAGTTATTGGTGGAAAGGGTGAGCAGATTCAATCTCCTGGGTGTCAACATCTCAGAAGGTCTCCTCTGGGACCAACATACTGATGCAGTCATCAGGAAGGCATGATAGAGGGTCTACCTTTTTAAAAGTCTGAGGAGAATTGGTACGTCTACAGATGTATGGTGAAGAGCATTCAGACCTGTTACATCACTGCCTGGCAATGAAAGCTAAGAGGCTGCAGAGGACTGCAGATTCAGCCAGACACATCACAGATACAACCTTTCCTGCCACTGAGAACTTCTTCAAGAGGCAGTACCTCAAGAAGGGAGCATCCATCATAAAAGACCCTCACCACCCGAGACAGGCTCGCTCTTCATTACTACCAGCAGGGAGGAGGCACAGGAGCCTGAGGACTCATACTGAATGACACAGGAACAGTTTCTATCTCCAAGTCATCAGATCTATGAATGATCCAGAATCCATCAACAATATGTGGAAAGCATATTGGAAAGCGGCCAGTGAGTGAGTGGGGCAGTGAAGGAGTGGAGCTTTGAGGCTTTGACTCGAGAGATTCTGGCAGTTTTGGCAGTTGGTTTGTGCAATCAAGTCAATCAAGATTTGAATAGATCAGAATCAACAGAAAGCAGCTGATTGGGCAATCGAGGTCAGGTGACCAAGCATGTTGAAAAGCTCAAACAGATAAATCGAGGGATAGCTCAAGCAAAGCGGCCTGTGGAAAGCGGCCAGTGAGTGAGTGATCGATCCAGTGAAGGAGTGGAGCTTTGAGCCTTTGACTCGAGAGGCTTTGACGAGAAGAGGTGGAGGTCAAGCTTGCTCGCAGTTAGTCTTTACAATGCCTCCTGAGACGGTGATGTGCCTCTCATGTGAGATGTGGCCGTCTTGGGGGAACTCCCCTCTCCTGCAGAGTCACATCTGCCAGAAGTGCATACGGCTGGGCGATCTGGAAGACCGTGTAAGGAATCTGGAGCAGCACCTGGATGACCTTCGATTCATAAGGGAGAATGAGGCAGTCATAGATGAGAGCTACAGGGAGGTAGTCACACCTAGGCTGTTGGAAGCAGGTCGTTGGGTGACAGTCAGAGGGGGGAAAGCGAAGGTGAGCAGACAGGTAGTGCAGAGCACCCCTGTAGCCATTCCCCTGAATAATAAGTTTACCGTCCTGGATACTGTTGGCGGGGACGACCGACCAGGTGTGAGCCACGGTGGCAGGGCCTCCGGCACTGAGTCTGACCCAGTGGTGCAGAAGCGTGGGACGGAGAAGTGGAGAGCTGTTGTCATTGGAGACTCTATAGTCAGGGGAGCAGACAGGAGATTTTGTGGACGTGAGAAGGACACCCACATGATATATTGCCTCCCAGGTGCCAGGGTCCGGGATGTCTCTGACCGGGTGCACAACATCTTAGTACAAGAGGGAAAGCAACCAGAAGTCATGATACATGTTGGGACCAACGACAGAGGCAGGAAGAGGGCTGAGGTCCTGAAGTGTGAGTTTTGGGAACTAGGTAGAAGGCTGAAGAACAGGACCTCAAGGGTGGTGTTCTCAGGATTGCTGCCAGTGCTACGTGACAGAGATGGTAAGAATTGGAGGAGATGGCAGTTGAATGTGAGGCTGAGGAGTTGGTGCAGGGAGCAGGGTTTTAGATTTTTGGATCTTTGGGATCTCTTCTGGGGAAGGTGGGACCTGTACAGATTGGATGGGTTGCACCTGAACTTGAGGGGGAGCAATATCCTTGCAGGTAGGTTTGCTGGCATGGTTCAAGAGGGTTTAACCTAATTTGCAAGGGGGATGGGACCCAGAGCGATAGAGCAGTGAAAGAAGTGCATGGAGTAAAGCCAGATCTAACATATAGAGAGGCTTTGAGGAAAGAGAAGCAGAATAAACTGTGTAAAGACAGTAAGGTAGAAGGGCTGAAATGTGTGTACCTCAATGCAAGAAGCATCAGGAACAAAGGTGATGAACTGAGAGCTTGGATACATACATGGAATTATGATGTAGTGGCCATTACAGAGACTTGGCTGGCACTAGGGCAGGAATGGATTCTCATTATTCCTGGACTTCAGTGCTTTAAAAGGGATAGAGAGGGCGGAAAAAGGGGAGGAGGGGTGGCATTACTGGTCAGGGGTACTATTACAGCTACAGAAAGGGTGGGTAATGTAGCAGGATCCTCTTTTGAGTCAATATGGGTGGAAGTCAGGAACAGGAAGGGAACAGTTACTCTATTGAGGGTATTCTATAGGCCCCCTGGTAGCAGCAGAGATACAGAGGAGCAGACTGGGAGGCAGATTTTGGAAAGGTGCAAAAATAACAGGGTTGTTATCATGGGTGACTTTAACTTCCCTAATATTGATTGGCACCTGATTAGTTCCAAGGGTTTAGATGGGGCAGAGTTTGTTAAGTGTGTCCAGGATGGATTCCTTCACAGTATGTGGACAGGCTGACCAGGGGGAATGCCATACTAGATCTAGTACTAGGGTAATGAACTGGGTCTCAGGTCACAGATGTCTCAGTGGGTGAGCATCTGGGAAACAGTGACCACTGCTCCCTGGCCTTTAGCATTATCATGGAAAAGGATAGAATCAGAGAGAACAGGAAAATTTTTAATTGGGAAAGGGCAAATTATGAGGCTATAAGGCTAGAACTTGCAGGTGTGAATTGGGATGATGTTTTTGCAGGGAAATGTACTATGGACATGTGGTCGATGTTTAGAGATCTCTTGCAGGATGTTAGGGATAAATTTGTCCCGGTGAGGAAGATAAAGAATGGTAGGGTGAAGGAACCATGGGTGACAAGTGAGGTGGAAAATCTAGTCAGGTGGAAGAAGGCAGCATACATGAGGTTTAGGAAGCAGGGATCAGATGGGTCTATTGAGGAAAATAGGGAAGCAAGAAAGGAGCTTAAGAAGGGGCTGAGAAGAGCAATAAGGGGGCATGAGAAGACATTGGCGAGTAGGGTAAAGGAAAACCCCAAGGCATTCTTCAATTATGTGAAGAAAAAAAGGATGACAGGAGTGAAGGTAGGACCAATTAGAGAAAAAGGTGGGAAGATGTGCCTGGAGGCAGTGGAAGAGAGCGAGGTCCTCAATGAATACTTCTCTTCGGTTTTAACCAATGAGAAGGAACTTGATGATGGTGAGGACAATATGAGTGAGGTTGATGTTCTGGAGCATGTTGATATTAAGGGAGAGGAGCTGTTGGAGTTGTTAAAATACATTAGAACGGAGAAGTCCCCGGGGCCTGACGGAATATTCCCCAGGCTGCTCCATGAGGCGAGGAAAGAGATTGCTGAGCCTAGGGCTAGGATCTTTATGTCCTCATTGTCCACAGGAATAGTACCGGAGGATTGGATGGAGGCAAATATTGTCTCCTTGTTCAAAAAAGGCAGTAGGGATAGTCCGGGTAATTATAGACCAGTGAGCCTTACGTCTGTGGTGGGAAAGCTGTTGGAAAAGATTCTTAGAGATAGGATCTCTGGGCATTTAGAGAATCATGGTTTGATCAGGGACAGTCAGCATGGCTTTATGAAGGGCAGATCATGTCTAACAAGCCTGATAGAGTTCTCTGAGGAGGTGACCAGGCATATAGATGAAAGTAGTGCAGTGGATGTGATCTATATGGATTTCAGTAAGGCATTTGACAAGGTTCCACATGGTAGGCTTATTCAGAAAGTCAGAAGGCATGGGATCCAGGGAAGTTTGGCCAGGTGGATTCAGAATTGGCTTTCTTGCAGAAGGCAGAGGGTGGTGGTGGAGGGAGTACATTCAGATTGGAGGATTGTGACTGGTGGTATCCCACATGGATCTGTTCTGGGACCTCAATACTTTTCGTGATTTTTATTAATGACCTGGATGTGGGGGTAGAAGGGTGGGTTGGCAAGTTTGCAGATGACACAAAGGTTGGTGGTGTTGTAGATAGTGTAGAGGATTGTCAAAGATTGCAGAGAGATATTGATAGGATGCAGAAGTGGGCTGAGAAGTGGCAGATGGAGTTCAACCTGGAGAAGTGTGAGATTGTACACTTTGGAAGGACAAACTCCAAGGCAGAGTACAAAGTAAATGGCAGGATACTTGGTAGTGTGGAAGAGCAGAGGGATCTGGGGGTACATGTCCACAGGTCCCTGAAAGTTGCCTCACAGGTGGATTGGGTAGTTAAGAAATCTTATGGGGTATTAGCTTTCATAAGTCGAGGGAAAGAGTTTAAGAGTCACGATGTAATGATGCAGCTCTATAAAACTCTGGTTAGGCCACACTTGGAGTACTGTGTCCCGTTCTGGTCACCTTACTATAGGAAGGATGTGGAAGCATTGGAAAGGGTACAGAGGAGATTTACCAGGATGCTGCCTGGTTTAAAGAATATGCATTATGATCAGAGATTAAGGGAGCAAGTGCTTTACTTTCTAGAGAGAAGGAGGATGAGAGGAGACATGATAGAGGTATACAAGATATTAAGAGGAATAGATAGACTGGAAAGCCAGCGCCTCTTCCCCAGGGCACTACTGCTCAATACCAGAGGACATGGCTTTAAGGTAAGGAGTGGGAAGTTCAAGGGGGATATTAGAGGAAGGTTTTTTTACTCAGAGAGTGGTTGGTGCATGGAATGCACTGTCTGAGTCAGTGGTGGAGGCAGATACACTAGTGAAGTTTAAGAGACTAGTAGACAGGTATGTAGAGGAAATTAAGGTGGGGGCTTATATGGGAGGCAGGGTTTGAGGGTCGGCACAACATTGTGGGCTGAAAGGCCTGTACTATGCTGTACTATTCTATGTTCTATGTTCTATAATATCTCATCAATCCTTTTACATTTCACTATTTATTTATTTTGTAATATTTAGTAAATTTATGTTTTTGCGACATACTGCTGCCACAAAATAATACATTTCATGTCATAAAATACTGATAATAAACCTGATTCTGCTTCCGAAGTTGCGACCCTTAGTGTTGGTAAATGGCAATAAAATTATCAAAGGGCATTGTTGACACATGAGACAGAATAAACTGGAAGGTTAAATAATTAAAAGGGAATGAAGCTGAGAAGATTGCTATGCTGGGAGCCAAAATAGTCCTGATGGGCCGAACAGCTTCTTAATGAGTAAATAAGGAATTTTTTTTTTTAAATGGTGGTCTCAGTAAAGGTGACTGTAAAACTACCTTCCTGTCTTCATGACATTTTGCCACTTACATGTGAATTTAACCGCCAATATGTTTGCTTTTTTAAATTAGCTTCTTGGTTCATGGGCAATCTTGGATCACATCCCATCAATATTCAGAAAAAACTGACATCTATACTCTGACTCTTCTGTGAGGACCTCCTCAAACAACTGCATTATCTTTTCCACCTGGTGTGCAAAGTTCTATCCATCTTAGGTATCAATACCCCAAATCCTCATCTTTCTATAGTACAGAATTTCGAAGTTTCTCAATTGCCCGAGTAAAGAAGTTTGTGTTGTGTTCTAAATGGTCAATCCATTTTCTCCTGACTGTATTCGCCCGTCTGAAGCAACCATCTATCCAACCAATCCTCAATTAACTATCCATTTTAATGAGATTACAGCTCTATCTTCTAAACTTCAGCAAATGTAAGCATATCCACGAGGAAGGTAAAATTTTAAAGAATCATTAAAGAAGGAATGGAATTCATTATGTGTGTTATCTTTAACATAACTATAATTTATGCTAATTTTAGTTTATGTGAACTTGTTTGCTCTCCTAATGTACTGTGCTGCTGTTGCACAGTATTTCTTATTGTAACCCAGAGTAATTTTTTACTTTGCACTGTACTGCGCCACAGAACAACAAAATTCATGACCTTCTGTACATCAGAGATAGTGGACATGATTCTGATTCTAATTTTCATGGATTTTATCTATGTCTGTGACAAGGATAAACTTGAACTTGAACTTAAATTCACAAGACCCATCAGGACCATTCTAGTTCTTTGTAAAAGCAATCTAATCAGGACTATTCCTGAAGAAGGTTCTCGGCCTGAAGCATGGGCTATTTATTTGTTTACAAAGATGCTGCTTGACCTGCTGAGTTCCTCCAGCATTTTGTGTGCATTGCTCAAGCTTTCCAGCATTGGCAGAATCACTTATGTTTTGGACAATTCCCCAGCTTTCCCCAGGAACAGAAAGTCAGTAATGGGCCATTGCATAACTGGTGGGACTCAGTGTATGGGGCTGTGTCTCAAGAGTACTAGGAGAAATCTGGGTAAACCCTCAGAATGGGGCAGACCATGTTCTTCACAGTATGTTGGGAAGAAGGTTCCCAGGTGACTTAAAAGAGCTCATCATCAAGAAAATAGTTTTTGGCATCTCTACCATGATAAAAAAAATTACAGGTCTAATATAATGTAGAAATCTTAGTTCACATCAAAAGAGTAAAAATAAATACTGGCAACATGAGCGGATTTGCTGGGATCAACCCACAAAGTGTCACTTCGTGGCGTCATCTTGATGAAAGAAGGTTTTGTGTGGGTTTAAGCAGGGTGCAGGTTACTTTTGGAGGAAATTAACCAAAAAGTCACCAATTCCCCTATGTTGAATTAATATACCTCCAGTCAAATCAGTGGAACCACTGATGCCTCAAGGAGGACCAATATCTGTACTTACCAGAGTCAACATAGCTCCAGTTGCTGGTGGGAATTAGAATCTCTGCACATCCACTGTACAATCCACCAAACTCATTTCAATTCTAAAACAAAATTGAAGAGGCATAATTTACTTTAATTGGGTTTGAAAAATATGCACTCCCAAGACATCGTGAGATGCGTAGCCACTATAAAGAGGCAAAGACTTGACACATGACTTACTTGAGAACTATGCATCTGACATGTGGCAATGGATTTTCAGAATCTCTACAGTCATTTTAGTGTAAGTTGGAAAACATTTTCAGATTAAGTCATTTCTAAATCCAGCAGAGGAGACAAACTTGGTGGTTAGATAGAACATAGAAATCTACAGCACATTACAGGCCCTTTGTCCCACAATGTTGTGCCGACCATGTAACCTACTCTAGATACTGCCTAGAATATCCCTAGCACATAACCCTCTATCTTTCTAAGCTCTATGTACCTATCTAAGAGGCTCTTAAAAGACCCTATTGAATCCACTTCCATCACCACAACCAGCAGTGTGTTCCATGCACCCACCACTCTCTGTGTGAAAAACTTACCCTTGCTATCCCCTTGGTACCTATTTCTAAGCACCTTAAAACTATAACCCCTTGTGTTAGCCATTTCAGCCCTGGGAAAAAGCCTCTGGTTATCCACTCGATCAATGCCCCTCATCATCTTAAACACTTCTATCAGGTCACCTCTCATCCTCCATCGCTCCAAGGAGGAAAGGCCAAGTTCACAACCTATTCTCAGAAGGCACGCCCTCCAATCAAGGCAACGTCCTTGTAAATCTCCTCTGCACTCTCTCTATAGTATCCATATCCTTCCTTTAGTGAGGTGACCAGAACTGAACACATTACTCCAAGTGGAGTCTAACTAACGTCTTATATAGATGTAACATTACCTCACAGCTCTTGAACTCAATCCCACAGTTGATGAATGCCAACACACATACGCCTTCTTAACAATACTATCAACCTGCACAGCTGCTTTGAGTGTCCTGTAGACATGGACCCCAAGATCTCTCTGATCCTCCACACTGCCAGAAGTCTTACCATTAATATTATATTCTGTCTTCAAATCTGACCTACCAAAATGAACCACTTCACATTTATCTGGGTTGAATGGAATTGAATTGAATTGACTTTATTTCATACATCCTTCACATACATGAGAAGTAAAGATCTTTACATTATGTCTCAGTCTAAATGTGCAATATGCAATCATAGTAATTCATAATAATTTAGAATAAGTAGAATAGTCAATGTAATATAAAGTACACCCATGTCAGCAGGTTGATCAGTCCGATGGCCTGGTGGAAGAAACTCTCCCGGAGCCTGCTGATCCTGGTTTTTATGCTGTGGTACTGCT
Organism: Mobula hypostoma; assembly: GCF_963921235.1. NCBI lineage: Eukaryota > Metazoa > Chordata > Chondrichthyes > Myliobatiformes > Myliobatidae > Mobula > Mobula hypostoma. The sequence continues at coordinate 73,949,645 of NC_086105.1, forward strand.
TCCCAGATGGCTTGGGTCTCCACTGATTCTATGGGCCCTTTTTACACACCTGTCCTTGTAACTGTCCTGAATCATGAGAAGTTCACAACTACTGATGCACTGGGCTGTCCGCACCATTCTCTGCAGAGCCCTGCGATTAAGGGAGGTACCGTTCCCATACCAGGCAGTGATGCAGCCAGTCAGGATGCTCTCAATTGTGCCTCTGTAGAAAGGATTTGGGGGCCCATACCAAACTTCCTCAACCGTCTGAGGTGAAACAGGTGCTGTTGTGCCTTTTTCACCACACAGCTGGTGTGTACAGACCACATGAGGTCCTCGGTGATGTGGATAGCAAGAAATCTGAAGCTGTTTACCCTCTCAACCCCAGATCCATTGATGTCGATAGGGGTTAGCCCATCTCCATTCCTCCTGTAATTCACAACCAGCTCCTTTGTTTTTGCGACATTCAGGGAGAGGTTGCTTTCTTGACACCACTGTGTCAGAGAGATGATTTCTTCCCTGTAGACTACCTCTTTATTGTTTGCGATAAGCCAATCAATGTAGTGGTGTTGGCAAATTTAATTAGCAGTTTTGAGCTGTGGGTGGTGATACAGTCATGGGTATACAGGGAGTAAAGGAGGGGACTCAGTACTTAGCCCTGAGGGGCTTCTGTATTGAGAGTCAGAGTGTTGGAGGTGAGAGAGCCCACTCTTACAACCTGCTGGTGATCCGACAGGAAGTCCCCAAGGATGCATATGCCACTTCTCAGCCCAGTTCTGCATACTATCAATGTCCAGCTGACAGCCCTCCAGACTATCTGAAGGAGCCTTGCATGGGGAACCTTATCAAAAGCCTTACTGAAATCCATATACACTACATCCACTGCTCTACCTTCATCCATGTGTTTTGTGACGTCCTCAAAGAATTCAATCTGGCTTTCATAAGGCACGACCTGCCCTTGAGAAAACCATGCCGACTATCCCTAATCAGATTATGTCTCTTCAAATGCTCATAAATCCTGCCTCTCAGGATCTTCTCCAACAACTTGCCCACCACTGAAGTCAGACTCACTGGTCTATAATTTGCTGCGTTATCTCTACTCCCTTTCTTGAACAAAGGAACAACATTTGCCACCCTCCAATCATCTGTCACTTCTCCTGTCCCTATTGATGACACAAAGATCATCGCAAGAGGTTTAGCAATCTCCTCCCTCACTTCCCACAGTAGCCTGGGGTATATCTCATCTGGTCCCAGTCACTTATCTAACTTAATGCTTTTCAAAAGCTCCAGCACATCCTCTTTCTGAATGTCATATGCTCAAGCATTCCAGTCTGCTGTAAGTCATTCCCACAATTGCCAAGATTCTCTTCCCTCATGAATACTGAAGCAAAGTATTCATTAATTAACTCCGCTCTCTCCTCCGACTCCATGCACATGTTTCCACTATCGCACCTGGTCAGTCCTATTCTCACATGGCTCATTCTCTTGCTCTTCATATACTTGTAGAATGCCTTGGGGTTTTCCTTAATCCTGCTCACCAAGGCCTTCTCATGGCCCCTTCTGGCTCTCCAAATTTCATTCTTAAGCTCCTTATAGTCACAGTCATACTTTATTGATCCTGGGGGAAATTGGTTTTCGTTACAGTTGCCATAAATAATAAATAGTAATAGAACCATAAATAGTTAAATAGTAGTATGTAAATTATGCCAGTAAATAATGAAATAAGTCCAGGACCAGCCTATTGGCTCTGGGTGTCTGACCCTCCAAGGGAGGAGTTGTAAAGTTTGATGGCCACAGGCAGGAATGACTTCCTGTGATGCTCTGTGTTGCATCTCGGAGGAATGAGTCTCTGGCTGAATGTACTCCTGTGCCCACCCAGTACATTATGTAGTGGATGGGAGACATTGACCAAGATGGCATGCAACTTAGTCAGCATCCTCTTTTCAGACACCACCGTGAGAGAGTCCAGTTCCATCCCCACAACATCACTGGCTTTACGAATAAGTTTGTTGATTCTGTTGGTGTCTGCTACCCTCAGCCTGCTGCCCCAGCACACAACAGCAAACATGATAGCACTGGCCACCACAGACTTGTAGAACATCCTCAGCATCGTCCAGCAGAAGTTAAAGGACCTCAGTCTCCTCAGGAAATAAAGACGGCTCTGACACTTCTTGTAGACAGCCTCAGTGTTCTTTGACCAGTCCAGTTTATTGTCAATTTGTATCCCTAGGTATTTGTAATCTTCCACCATGTCCACACTGACCCCCTGGATGGAAACAGGGGTCACCGGTACGTTAGCTCTCCTCAGGTCTACCACCAGCTCCCTAGTCTTTTTCACATTAAGCTGCAGATAATTCTGCTCACACCATGTGACAAAGTTTTCTACTGTAGCCCTGTACTCAACCTCATCTCCCTTGCTGATGCATCCAACTATGGCAGAGTCATCAGAAAACTTCTGAAGATGACAAGACTCTGTGCAGTAGTTGAAGTCCGAGGTATAAATGGTGAAGAGAAAGGGAGACAAGACAGTCCCCTGTGGAGCCCCAGTGCTGCAGATCACTCTGTCGGACACACAGTGTTGCAAGCACACGTACTGTGGTCTGCCAGTCAGGTAATCAAGAATCCATGATACCAGGGAAGCATCCACCTGCATCGCTGTCAGCTTCTCCCCCAGCAGAGCAGGGCGGATGGTGTTGAACGCTCTGGAGAAGTCAAAAAACATGACCCTCACAGTGCTCACTGGCTTGTCCAGGTGGGCATAGACATGGTTCAGCAGGTAGACGATGGCATCCTCAACTCCTAGTCGGGGCTGGTAGGCGAACTGGAGGGGATCTAAGTGTGGCCTGACCATAGGCTGGAGCAGCTCCAGAACAAGTCTCCCCAGGGTCTTCATGATGTGGGAGGTCAAAGCCACCGGTCTGTAGTCATTGAGGCCGCTGGGGCGTGGCGTCTTCGGCACAGGGACGAGGCAGGACGTCTTCCACAGCACAGGAACCCTCCAGAGCCTCAGGCTCAGGTTGAAGACACGGCGAAGTACTCCACATAGCTGAGGGGCACAGGCTTTGAGCACCCTGGTACTGACACCATCCAGTCCTGCAGCCTTGCTTGGGTTGAGACGTTTCAGCTGTCTTCTCACCTGTTCAGCCGTGAAGCCCACCGTGGTGGTTTCGTGTGGGGGAGGGGTATAGTCATGAGAGCAGGGTGGGGGACTGTGAGGAGGGGTAGGAGGGGAGAGTGGAATATGTGTTGGTTGGGGGCCGACAACAGATGGCTCATGTGGGGGATGGGCAGGGGTCACAATGTCAGATCTGTTAAAGAACAGGTTAAGTTCATTGGCCCTGTCCACACTGCCCTCAGCTCCTCTGTTGCTAGTTTGCCGGAACCCAGTGATGGTCCTCATCCCCCTCCAGACCTTTCTCATGTTGTTCTGCTGGAGTTTCCACTCAGGCTTCCTCCTGTACCTGTCTTTAGCCTCCCTGATCCCGGCTTTCAGGTCCCTCTGTATTGCCCTCAGCTCCTCCCTATTTCCATCTCTAAACACCCTCTTTTTAGCGTTCAGGATGTCCTTAATGTCCTTTGTCACCCATAGCTTGTTATTTGAATAACAAAGGACAGTTCTTGTCGGAACATTGCAGTCCACACAGAAGTTGATGTAATCAGTGATGCAGTCTGTGAGCCCATCAATATCCTCTCCATGTGGCTCACAGAGTGCCTGCCAGTCTGTCACCTCAAAACAACCCTGGAGTGCCTCATAAGCCTCCTCCGACCATTTCCTCACTGTCCTCAAGGTTGCAGGTTTACTCTTCAACAGAGGCACGTAGCAGGGTTTTAGATGCACCAGGTTGTGATCTGACCTTCCCAGTGGGGGGAGGGGAGAGGAGCTGTATGCATCCTTAACGTTAGCGTACATCAAATCCAGAGTCCTCTCCCCTCTGGTTGTACAGCTCACATACTGCGTGAAGTTGGGCAGTGTTCTAGCCATGGTAACCTGGTTGAAGTCACCCAAGATGGTAATGAGGGCACTCGGGTGCTGGGTTTGTAATCTGGCTATGATGATGTAAATGATGTTACACGCCGACGTCAGGTTGGCGGAGGGAGGAATGTACACAACGACCGCAATTGCATGTGAGATTTCCCTTGGCAAATAATATGGCCAGAGTCCAACAGCAAAAAGTTCAATACCCGGGTTACAGACACGTTCCTTGATCGTAATATGCCCAGGATTGCACCATCTGTTATTTACCAGAACCACCAGACCCCCTCCTTTATGCTTACCGCTCTCAGTGCAATTCCGGTCAGCTCGAACGGTCTGGAAGCCCTCAATGGAAACGCTTTGATTGGGTATGTCCTCGTGCAGCCACATCTCAGTGAAGCACACAACACTGCTCTCCCGAAATGTTCTCTGACTCCTGACAAGCGCTGTCAGTCCGTCCATTTTATTACCCAGTGATCTCACATTTCCCATGATGAGAGAGGGGAGACACGGCTTATGACTTCTCTTCTCCATAAGCCTCTGTTGTCTTGACCCGGTCCTCTTCCCTCACCTTTTTGATTCCCCTCTGCATCCTCTGTGTGTTTTCCTCCAGATTTCAGCTGGGATGTCCGCTGCTGTGTTCGCTAAACCAGCGGGCATGAGTGCAATCAATTGTTCCCTGGAATAAACAATGCGGCCATCTTGCTGCCACGCTAACGAGACGTGTCCAAATGTAACTAATTCCAGCGCTAAAAAAACAAGTAAAACTCTCTCCACCAGCATTTTAGAGAGGGTGCAGCTTCAACGTGTTACCGTGAGAAAAAAAATACAACAAATAACGAAGTTAGAAAGTTTAAAAGTAAGACACTACGGAGCAACTGTAACAGGCTGCATGCACGACCTAGCAACCTAGCAACCTTGTAATTTTCTAGAGCTCTAGCAGTGCTTAATTTATTAAACCTTTTGTAAGCTTTGCTTTTCTTCTTAACTAGATTTTCTACATACTTTGTACACCATGGTTCTTTAACCCTACCATCTTTTCACTGCCTCAATGGAACTTATCTATGCAGAACTCCATGCAAATTTTCCCTGAACATTTGCCACATTTCTGCCATACATATCCCTGAGAACATCGGCTCCCAAATTATGCTCCCAAGTTCGTACCTAATAGCATCATATTTCCCCTACCCCAGTTAAATGTCTGCTCTTATCCCTCTCCAGCACTATGGTGAAGGAAATTGAGTAGTTGTCACTACCCCTAAATGCCCTCCCACTGAGAGATCTGACACCTGACCACGTTCAGTTCCCAATACCAGATCAAGTACAGCTTCTCCTCCTGGTGGTTGTACAAAGTAAAAACTACTGTCTACACCAGGACATGTCCTCTTCTTATTACTACCTCTAATAAGCTTCCCCATGTGGAAAGCCAGAGGTTTCTGGAGTACCTTAATTGGTTAATTATTGGTTAACTTGTATCATTAATTGTTTAACATTGTTTATTTTGATAGGCTCAGGCTTCCAAATCAATTATACTATTTAAACAGATGTTTCTTAATGTTTATCGCTGGGTCATAGTGTTGAGAATGTATCATGGTCGGGTCCGTGAAGTCCGTATTCCGGTTCACGGTCCGGTCCATCAATCCTTGCTCCAGGTTTTCCTATCTACCCTGTTTCTGTTCCTGTTGAGCTAATTGAGGCAGCTGATGCTCGTTGGGGTTGGCTGCATAAATACCTTCAGAGACCAGGGCGTGGCTGCAGGATTGTTCTTGTCCTTACTCCTTGTATCCCTTCCTCTGCCTTCTGTTTCCTTTCCTGAAACCCTGCCTTGTCTTGCCGGTAACTCTTGCCTCGCCTGAAGTTCTCGTCTCGCCTTGCTTTGCCTGAAACCTTGCCTTGTCTTGCTGGTAACTCTTGCCTTGTCTCGCCTGCAGTCTTGTCCTGGAGCCACCCTGTACCTAGCTCCCTTCCTGTCCCTTGACTCCGTCGGGTAAGCCAGGCTGTTTCGCCATTACCTACGGTTGGTTCTGTCCCTTCCTGTCTCTTGCCTCTGTTGGGTGGTGAACCGCATCTGCCCAGGAGATCCGCACCCTGCCCAGGTGATCCACGCCCTGCCCAGGAGTACCGCGCCCTGCCCCATAGGAGCCTGCCTAGCCTCAAGCCTGAAGACTCCAGCCTTGCCTCAAGTCTCCAGCCCAGCCTTGCCTCAAGTCTCCTGCCTCCAACCTCCAGCCCAGCCTCTCCTCGTCTCCCGCCTCCAACCTCCAGCCCAGCCTCTCCTCGTCTCGTTCCTCCAGCCTCCAGCCCAGCCTCGCCATGTCTCCTGCCTCCAGCCTCCAGCCCAACCTTGCCTCAAGTCCCCACTCCAGCCTCCAGCCCAGCCTTGCCTCAAGTCTCCTTCCTCCAGCCTCCAGCCCAGCCTTGCCTCAAGTCTCCTGCCTCCAGCCTCCAGCCCAGCCTTGCCTCAAGACTCCAGCCTCCTGCCTAACCTCTAGCCTGAAGACTCCAACCTCCTGCCTCCTGCCAAGCCTCAACTCTAGCCTCAAGCCTGAAGACTCCAGCCTTGTCCTGCCTGCCTGCCTGCCTGCCAAGCCTCATCCTTGCCTAGTTCTGGGGTCCAAGCCAGAGGCAAGACCCAGGTACCGGGTCCTAGTCCAGTCTCTGGCTTGGAGTCCAAGCCCGGGCTCCTAGCTCTCTTGTTCAGTCATGTTCCAGGTTCCCAGTTTTCCTGTCCATGTCCTTGCCATCATCCTGTATCCTAGTCCTGTCCCTAGTCCTTCAGTGTCTGTGTCTTGCTCTCGGGTCCGTTCCCAGCCACCTCCTTGTGACAGAATGATACATCTCGCAGTACTGTTCAGTTGAACCACGAATGTTCTATTGGAATTTCCATTTATAAACTCTGTTCACCGTCTTTACCTATGAATCTGTCTTTCCTCTGCACTTGAGTTACAACATTGCTAATACACACCATGACAACTACCATCAGGGAGGAGGTACACTAGCCTGAAGATGCACACACAATGTTTGTAGGAAAAGCTTTTCTCCTGCAACATCAGATTTCTAGATGCTGCATGAACCTATAAATACTACCTTACTTTCTAGAACTACTATTTATGAAAGAGGCCATTTGACCCATTGGGTCTAGTCGTACAATTTCAACAATCATATCCTCCAAGATTTCCACACAGCCTTAAAATATAATCTCCCATAGTTTCCTGTCTAATTCTCCTCTGAAGGTCCTACCTAAATCTATTACCACCAACCCAACAGGCAGTAAGTTGCAGATATGTTTACAGGAGCTTTCTCTCCACTTAGATTCTCGCACACTTTACATCCCCTGGTGCAGATCAGACTGAGAATTATTTGTTTTGTCTTTAGCCAAAGATATACACTGTTGGATACCTCTTGTACCTAATAAAGTGGCCACTGGGTGTACGTTTCTGGCCCATCCACTTCAAAGATGCTCTTCTGCACACCACTGTTGTAAAGGGTGGTTATTTAAGTTACCGGCACCTTCCCATCAGTTTGAACCAGTCTGGCCATTCTCCTCTAATCACTTTCATTAACAAGGCCTTTTCACCCACAGAACGGCCACCTATTGGATGTTTTTCTTTTGTTTTTCTGCTCCATTCTCTGTAAACTCTGGAAACTGTTGCG